>NW_016920953.1:0-25374 GCF_001483705.2 Eufriesea mexicana
AGGGTAGCCTTGGCATTTGTGCTGTACACTACAATTCGGTGGATTTCTGCACCCTACCGTAATACCATGTGCTCTCCTCGGCGCTGGGCGGCCAGCATTAGCGGACTCGTCACGTTACGTTGTGTTATGCTACGTAAGGCTATTTTCTGTTGGTTCGAGTTAGGCATGGGAAGCTAAGACTTTTCTGATATGCACTGCGATTCTATGGATTTCTGCGTTCTGCTATCCACTAATACGTCCTGCTTGGCTCTGGGGATGACAGCTATTCTGGTCGCGTGACGTTAGTTTGTGTTATATTACGATTGGCTATGTTTGGATGTGATAGCTATGACTTTTGTGCTATTCACCGCTTTTCCGTGATAATCTGCGCCCTACATTGCTCGAATATGCACTGCTTTGTTTTGGGGAGACCTGCAATAGTATTCTCTTCACGATAAGCTTAGTTAGGCTACGTTTGTTTGTGTTATGCTTGGCTAGGTTAGGAGAGGAGAACTTTGACATTTGTGCTGTACACTGCAATGCGGACGATTACAGCGCCCTGCAGCGCTCTAGTATATTCCGCAACGCCCTGGGGAGGCCAGCAATAAAGGTGGCGGCACGCTGGGTTGAGATAGGTTACGTTTGGTTTGGCTAGGTTGAGTTAGGTTTGGTTTGTGTCACATAGACTTTTGTGCTTTACACTGCTATTCCGTCGATATCTACGCTTTGCGTTGACCCACTAGCGTCTGCTTGCACCTGGGACTGCCAGGAACGGAGGTCGTATCACGTTTGGTTGAGTTACGTTAATTTCGGTTAGGCGTGGTTAAGCTTAGTTTGGTTAGGGTGGCTTTGACTATTGTGCAGTACACCGCCATGCAGCGGATTGCTGCGCCCTACTGTGCTGTAGTATATTCTGCTTGGCTATGCGGAGTCCGGCAATTGTGGCCCCGGCAGGTTAGGTTGAGTTGTGTTACGTTTGGCTTGGCTCGGTTGTGTTAGGCTTTGTTAGGGTACCTGCGGCTTTTGTGCTATACAATGCAATCCATTCGATATCTGCGTTCTGCATTGCTCTACTAGGCCTCTGCTTGTATGTAGGGAGGCCAGGAGTAGCGGCTGTGACACGTATGGCTGAGTTAGGATACGTCCGATTAGGTTAGGTTGTGCTTACTTTGACTAGCATAGCTTTGACTTTTGTAATGTACACTGCTATCCAGAGCATTTCTGCGCTCTAATGTGCTCTAGTTTATTCTGCTTGGCTACGGGGAGGCCGGAAGCAATGGTCTCAATGCGTTATTCGGAGATAGGTTGCGTTCGGTTATGTTACGATTGGCTTGGTTAGGATAGCTTAGCATAGACTTTTGTGCTGTACTCTGCTATTCGGTGGATTTCTGTGCTCTGCATTGCTCTACTATACTCTGCTCGACTCTCGGGACGCTAGCAATGGCGGTCTCGGCACGGTAGGTTGAAATAGGTTACGCTTGGCTTGTCTATATTAGGTTAGGTTTGGTTCTTGTTACCTTGACGTTTGTGCGTTACGCTGCTGTGCGGTCGATATCTGCGCTCTGCGTTGCTCTCCTAGTGTCTGCTGGTCTCTGTGGCGGCCAGCAACGTCGGTCGCCTCACGTTTCGATGTGTTATGTTACTTTCGGATGGGCTTCGTCATGATATGTTTGGTTACGATGGCTTCTACTGTACTCTAGTGTACTCCGATAGGCTTTCTGGATGCCAGGAGCATTGGTCAGGGCACGCTGGTCTGAGTTATATTGCGTTTGGTTATGTTAGGATTGGTTGGGTTAGAATAGCGTAGCTTAGACTTTTGTGCTGTACTCTGCTATTCGGTGTACTTCTGCGCCCCGCATTGCCCTAATACGCTCTGTTGGACTCTCGGGATGCCAGATATAATAGTGGCGGCACGTTAGGTTTTGTTAGATTACGTTCGGTTATGTTAGGATACGTAGTGTTTGGTTAGCATAGCTTAGACTTTTGTGCTAAACACTGCTGCTCTGTGGACTTCTGCGCTCTTCTGTGGGCTATCACATCCTGCTTTTCTCTGTGGACTCTAGGAATATTTCTCCCGGCATGTTAGGTTGAGTTACGTCACGTTTGGTCACTCCAGGTTTGGTTAGGTTTGGTTAAGAGCGCCTTGACTTTTGTGCTATACACTGCTTTCGGTGGATTTCTGGGGTGTGCTATGATATAATACGCTCTTCTCGTCCCTGAAGAAGACAGCAATGGTGGTCTTGGCACGTTAGATTGATTTGGGCCACGTTCGGTTAGTTTACGGTTGGACAGGTTAAGATAGGTTATCCTTGGCTTTTGTGCCACACACTGCTATTCCATGGATTTCTGGGCTCTACAATGCTCTACTGTACTCTGCTCGACTCGCGGGGGACCGCAGTTGTGGTCGCCGCACGTCCGGCTTAATCAGATTACGTTTGGCTAAGTTAGGATGCGTTGTGTTATGTTAGAATTGGTTTGACTTCTGCGCTGCACACTGCTGTTCCCTGGACTTCTGGGATCCTCTGTGCGTTGTCACAATCTGCTTGCCTCTGTGGACTGCAGAAATATTGCTCTCGGTACGTTAGGTTGTGTTACGTTACGTTTGGTCACATTGTGTTTGGTTATGTTTAGGTAGGAGAGCAATGACTTTTGTGCGGACACTTCTATTCGGAAGCTTCCAGCGTTCTACATTGCTCTGTTATACCCTGGTTGGCTTTCGCGAGGCCAGCAATAGCGGTCGTGGCAAGTGAGTTTGGATTACGTTGCGTCTGCTTATTTTACGTTTGGTAAGGTTAGGATGGGATATCTTTTACTTTTGTGCCATACACTGCCAGGTGGTGCATTTCTGCGCTCCACTGTACACTAATATGTTCTGCTCGACTATGGTGTGGCCAGCAATGATGGTCGCGTTTCATTAGGTTTAGTTATGTTACGTTTGTCTATTTTAAGGTTTTATACATTGGGACCGGCTGGGTTTTACTGTTATGCTGTACAATGATATTCGGTGGCTTTCTGCGCTCTAGTGTGCTCCAGTATGTTATACTTGGCTCTGTGGGCGCCAATAATAGTGTTAACGCTCGTTTTGTCGAGTCGGGCTCCGGTACGTTGGGCTAGAATAGGTCTGCTGAGGCTTGTGTATATTTGACTTTCGCGCAGTACTGGGGAGGCGAGCAGTAGTGGTCGTGGCTCGTCAACTTCAGTTAGGTTACGCTTCGTTGGGTTTGGTTGGGCTGCGTTTGGTTGGGATACCTACGACTTTTGTGCTTTTAACTGCAATGCGGTGTGATTCTTCGCTCTACTGTGCCGTAGTATATTCTGCTTGTCTCTGTGGCGGCCAGCATTGGTGCTCTCGTCATGTTAGGTTGAGCTATGCTACGTTTGGATATGTTACGTTTGGATATATTAGGATAGGCTACTTCAGCTTTTGCGCAATTCACTGCCCTTTGGTGGATTTCTGCGCTCTATTACGCCTTAATATGCTCTGCTTGACTCTGTGGAAGCCAGCAATAGTGGCCTCAGCGCGTTAGATTCGGTTAGGCTACGTTTGCGTATGGCAAGTTTGGTTACGTTAGGGCAGAATAGCTGAGACCTGTGTGCCATTCAGTGCTATTCGGCGGATTTCTGCCCTCTACATTGCCCTACTGTACTGCGCTCGACCCTCGGGTGCCGAGCAATAGTGATCGTGGCACGCCAGGCTTAGTTTGGTAACGTTTCGTTTGGTTAGGTTAGGTTTGGTAAAGTTTGATTAGGATAGCCTTGACTTTCGAGCTGTAAACTGTTATTCGGCGGGTTTCTGAGATCTACCGTGCTCTACGACATCCTGCTTGGCTATGGCGAGGCCCGAAGCAGTGGTCGCTGCACGTTACGTTGAGCTACGCTACGTTTGGTTAGGTCAGGTTAGGACATGTTTGGTTAGGATATCAATCGACTTTTGTGCTATTCACTGCAATGCGGTGGATTTCTGTACACTGCAGTGCTCTAGCATATTCTGCGTGGATCTGGGAAGCCAGCAATTATGGTCTCGGCACGTTATATTGAGGTATGTTACGCTCGGTTGGGTTACGATTGCTTTGGTTAGGTTTGGATAGCTTTGGCTTTCGTGGTGTACACTGCTTTTCGGTGTATATCTGCGGTCTACTATGCTCTACTAAAATTTGTTCGACTCTGGAGAGGCCAACAAGGCGGCCATGGTGCGATATGCTGAGGTAGGTTACGTTCGCTATGTCACGTTTGGATAGGTTAAGGAAGGACGGCATTGACTTTTATGGTACACACTGCTATTCGGTGGACTTCTGCGCTCTTTGTTGCTCTTCTTTACCCTACTCGACTCTGGGCAGGCCAGCAATGGCAGTCGTGGCAAGATAGGGTGAGGCACGATACGTATGGTTATGTTAGGTTATGTTATGTTTGGTTAGGATGGCTTTGGCTTTTGTGCTATTCACTGCTGTTCTGTGAATTTCTGCGCTGCACTGAGCTCTAATGTGTTCTGCTTGGCTCTTGGGAAGACAGCAATGGTGGCCACGGCACGTTGGGTTGAGTTATGATTGGTTTGACTTGGTTAGGTTAGGTTATGTTTGATTAGGATATCTTTGACTTTTGTGGTATGCACTGCTATTACGCCGATATCTGCTGTCCGCATTGCTCTACTGGCGTCTGCTTTTCTCTGGGTAGACCACAAAAAGCGTGCGGAACACATTTGGTTATGTTAGGTTACGTTGGGTTTGGCTAGGGCAGGTTAAGATTGGACAAGATGGCAACGGCTTTTGTGCCATACACTGCTATTATGTAACTTTGTTCGCTGTACTGTTCTCTAATATGTTCTGCTTGGCTCTGTGGTGGCCAGAAATGGTGGTCTCGGCACGCTAGGGTTTGCTAGGCTGCGTTCGGTTACTGTACGTTGGCCCGGGTTTCGTTTGGAATGCATTCGCTTTCGTTGTATAAACTGTAGTACGGTGGATTTCTGCGCTCCACTGTGCTCTAGTATGTACTGCTTGGCTGTGGGGAGGTCAGCAATAGTGCACTCGGCACATAAGGATGAGATATATTATGGTCGGTTATATTGCGTTTGGTAAGGTTAGGATAGGATAGCTTTGACTCTTATGCTACACACCGATATCCGGTGGGCTTGTGCTCTCAACTGTGCTCTAGTATAATCTGTATTGCTCTGGGGAGGCCAGGAATTGAGGTCTCGGCACGGTAGGTTATGGCAGGTTGCGTCCGGCCGTGTTAAGTTTGTTTGGGATAGGATGGAATATCTTTGACTTCTGTGCTATACACCACAATTCGGTGGACTCCTGCGCCCTACATTGCTCTAATAGAGTCTGCTTGACTCTGGGAGGGGGGAGGGCGGGGCAGTAATGGCGGCTTCGGCACGTTATGTTGTGATAGGTTACGCTTCGTTTGTCTCTGGTAGGTCAGGTTTGGTTATGATACCTGTGACTTCAGCGGTATATAATGCTTTCTGGTTGATACATGCGATCTGTATTGCTCTACCTGCCTCTGCTTGACCCTGTGGAGGCCAGCAATAGTGGACGTGCCGCCTTTTGCTGTTTTAGGTTAAGTTTTTTTCGGATAGGTTAGGTTAAGTTTGGTTAGTATGTCTGTGGCATTTGTGCTAAGCAATGCTATTCCGCGGTTTTTTTCGGTCTGCTGTGCTCTAGTATGTTCTGCTTGGCCATGGGGAGTCCTGCAGTAGTGCTGCCGTCACTTTAGGCTGAGATATGTTGCGCTTGAGTATGTTAGGTCTAATCAGGTCAGGATATGGTTGCTTTGACTTTTGTGCTTTACACTGCTATGCGGATGACCTCTGCGCTCTACAATGCTTTGCTATACTCCGCTCTACTAACTGCTGGCTAGTAATAGTGGTCTCGGCAGGTTAAGATGTGTTGGAATACGTTCGGTTGGGTTAGGTTACGTTACGTTAGGTTAGGGCAGCTTTCACCTTCGTGCTATAAACAGTTATTAGATGGAATCCTACGCACTACTGTGCTTTTCTATTCTCTGCTCGTATCTGGGGTGACCAGCAATAGTGGTCGCGGCACGTTACTTTGAGTTACGTTACGTGTGGTTAAGCCACGATTTGTTAGGGCTGGAAAGGATGTCTTTACTTTCTGCGATGTACACAGCAATTCGGTGGACTTCTGCGCCCTACTATGCTGTAACTTTCTCCGCTTGGCTCTGGAGAGGTCAGCAATAGTGGCCTCCTCATGCTAGGTTGAGTTACGTTACGCTTGGCTTGGCTAGGCTAGGAGAGGTTTCGTTTGGGTAGCTTCGACCTTTGCGCTAGACACTGCTATCCTGTCGATATCTGCACACTGCATTGCTCTACTAGGATCTCCTGGTCTCTGGTGAGGCTAGCAATAGCAGTCGTGCCACGTTCGGTTGATTTATGTTACGTTCGGCTAGATTATGCTAGGATAAGTTAGATTACGATAGCTTCTAGTTTCGTGCTATGCACAGCAATTCGGTGGATATCGGCGCTCCATTCTGCTCTAATATATTGTGCTTGCCCCTGAGGAGGGCAGCAATGGTGCTCTCGGTACGTTAGGTTGAGTTAGATTACACTTAGATATGTTACGTTTGGTTGGGGTAGGAGATGATATCTTTCACTTTGTGCTATACACAGCAATGCGGTTGATTACGCGCTCTACTGTGATCTAGTATATTCTGCATGGCACTGGGAGGCTAGCAATAGTGGCCTCGGAACGTTAGATTGGGCTATGATACGTTCGGTTGTACTACGTACGCTTATGTTAGGACTGGGTAACTGCGACTCGTGTGCTCAACACAGACCTTCTATGGACTTCTGCGCTCTACTGTGCTCTAACATACCCTGCTTGTCTCTGGCGTCGCCAGCAGTAGTGGTTGCGGCAGGTTTGCTTGGTTTGCATTACGTTATGTTAGGTCAGTGTAGGTAAGGTTTGGTCAGGGTATCACTGACTATTGTGCTCTACACTGCAATGCGGCCGATTTCTGCACTCTACTGCGCTATACTACATTCTGCATGTCCCTCGAGTTCCAGCCATAGTGGTCTCGGCATATTGTGTTGGATTTGTCTTCGTTTGGTTAGGCTATGTTTGTCTGGTTTAGATTTGGATAGCTATTACATTTCTGCTGTACACTGAGATTCTATGGATTTCTGCGCTCTGCCCCTCTAATAATTTCCGTTTGTCCCTGGAGATTCCAATAAGTGTAGTCGTGCCGCGCTAGGTTGTGTTATATTACGTTTGGTAATAATACGATTGGCTTGCTTTGGAGAGGATAGGTTTGACTTTTATGCAATGCACTGCCATTCGTTGGATTTCTGTGCTGTACTGTGCTCCAGTGTATTCTGCTTGGCTTTGGGAATGTCAGCAGCAATATTCTAGGAACTTAAGCTTGAGAAAGTTTACGTTTGGTTATGCTATGTTTGGTTAAGTTAGGAAAGGACGGCATCTACTTCTGCGTTACACGCTGCTATTCGGTGGATCTCTGCACCCTACTGTGCTCTAGTATGTTCTGCTTGGCTGAGGGGTGTCCGGCAATAGTGGTGGTGACACGTTGGATTGAGTTGGGTTACGTTTGGTAATGATACGATAGGTTAGGTCAGGATATTATTGATGACTTTTGTGCTGTACGCAGATTTTCGGCGGCTTTCTGCGCTATGCTGTTCTCTAATATGCCCTGCTTTGCTCTGGTGACGCCAGAAATAGCGGCCGCGACGCGTTGCGTGTATTATGTTACGTTTGGCTACGTTACGTTAGCATGTGTTAGATTTGGATCGATTTGACTTTCGCGGTGCGCGCTGCTATTCGGTAGGTTTCTATGCGCTGCTGCGCTCTAGAATGTTCGGCTTGGTTCTGGACAAGCCAGCAATAGTGGTCTCAGCACGGTATGTCGTGATAGTATAAGTTTGGTTAGGTCGTACTCTATCCGGTTAAGTTTGGATTGCTTTGAATTTCATGCTATGCTCTGCTATTCTATAGACTTCTGAGGTCTACTCCCCTCTGATATTATCCGCTTGCCTCTGTGGAGGCCAGCAATACCGGTCACGGCACGTTAGCTTGTGATTGGTTACGTCTTGATATGATAGGCTTGGTTGGGCTAGGCTAGGATGGCATTGACATGTGCTCAACTCTGATATCCTATGGACTTCTGTAATCTACTGTGCTCTGTCATATTCTGCTTGTCTCTGCGGAAGTCAGCAATGGCGGCCGCGGCACGGTAGGCTTAGTTACTCTAAGTTCGGTTAGGTTAGGTTAGGTACGTTTAGGTTAGGGTATCCTCCACTTTTGCGCTATACATTGCAATTTGGTGGCTTTCTGCGCGCTACTGTGCATTAGTATATTATGCTCGGCTATGGGGAGGCCAGCAATGGTGGTCTCGGTACTTACGGTTGAGTTGTGTTACTCTCGGCTTGGATACGTTCAGATAGGTTTGTTTAGCGCAGTTTTGACTTTTGTTCCATTCGCTGTTATTGGTTGGATTTCTGCGCTCTACCATGCGCCGGTATGTACCGCTTGGCGCAGGGGAGACCAGCATTAGTTGTCTCGGCTGGTTCGGTTTAGATAGTCCACGTTTGTTTAAGTTAGGTTAGGTCACATATGCCTTTTGTGCAATAAGCTGGTATTTCATGGCTCTCTGCGCTCTACGGTTCTCTACGGCAATAAGCTTGGCTCTGGGGTTCCAACAGTAGTGGTCTCGGCACGTTCCGCTAAGGTAGGATACGTTTGATTGTAATACGTTTGAATAGGTTAGCAAAGGATACCTTCGACTTTTGAGGTGCACAATGATATTCGGTGGATTTCTTCCCTCCACATTGCTCTACTATACTCCGCTCGACTCTACGGAGGCCAGATATTCTGGTTTCGGCACATTAGGTTGTTTTATGCGACGTTTGATTAAGTTACGTTTGGTTACGTTCGGTAAGGAAGGATTCCACTTCAGTGCTATACACTGCTGTTCGGTGGATTTCTGCTCTCTACCCTGCTCTGGTATGTTCTGCTTGGCACTTGGGAATCCAGCAATATTGTTTTCGTCTCGTTTGTTTTAAATAATCTATGTCTGGTTAGGTTAGGTTGGGTCAGGTAAGGTTAGGGTATCTAAGACCTTTGTGCTGTACGCTGTTCTTTGGAGGCCTACTGTGCTCTGCTGTACTCTAGAATATTCTACTTCGCACTGGGGATGCCAGCAATGGTGGTCAACGCACGCTAGGTTGTATTACGCTGCGCTTGGTTATGCAACGTTTGGTTATGTTTGGATAGGTTAGCTTTGCCTTTTGTTCTGTACACTGCTCTTCGGTGGATTTCTACACTCTAAATTGCGCTACTGTTCTCTGCCCGACCCTGGGGTGGCCAGTAATGGTGGTCCCGGCATGTTAGCTTCTGTTAGGCTACGTTTGGTTAGGTTATGTTTGTTTGTGTTAGGCGATGATAGCTTTGACTTTCGTGGTATACAATGTTATTCTGTGGAGATCAGCGCTTTTCTGTGCTCAAGTGTATTCCGCTTCGCCCTGGGACGTCCAACAATTGTGATCGCAACTCGTTATGCTGAAATGGGCTTTGTTTGGTTAGATTCCATTTGTTGGCGTTATGTTTGGATAGCTTTGACTTTCCTGCTATACACTGCGATTCTATGGATTTCTGATCTCTCCTCTCCTCTAATATGATCAGCTTAGCCCTGTGGAGGCCAGCAATACTGGTTGCGTCACGTTAGGTTGAGTTATGTGACGTTTGGTTAGTATAGGATGGGTTCAGTTTGGTTATGATGGCTTTGACTCTTGTGCTTTACGCAGCAATGCGGCGGCTTTCTGCGCCCTACTGTGCCCTGGTATACTCTGCATGTCTCTGGAGAGGCCAGAAATATTGGCCGAGATGCCTTAGGTTGGGATAGGTTACGTTTGGTTAGGTTAAGTTTGCTTGGGTTTGGTTAGGATATCTTTGACCTTCGTGCTATACCCTGCCATTCTGTGGACCCGTGTGCTCTACTGTGCTCTACCATGTTCTGCTTGTCACTGGAGATGGCAGCAATAGCGGCCGCGGCACGTTAGGTCTAGTTTCTCTACGTTCGGTGGTGTTAAGGTTGGCTATGCTATGATAGTGTAGCTTTGACTTTTGTGCTATACACTGCTACACGGTGGATTTCCGCACCCTCCTCTGCTCTAATGTGTTCTGCTTGGTTCTTGACAGGCCGGCAACATTGGCCTCGGCACGCTAGGTTGAGTTCTGTTACGCTTGGTTTGGCTAGGTTAGTATAGTACGGTTAGAGTAGCTTTGACTTTTGTGTTATACACTGCTACACGGTAGGTATCTGAACACTGCATTGCTCTACTAGCATCTGCTCGTCTCTGGGGAGGCCAGCAACAGCGGTCCAGGCACGTTTTGTTGAGTTATGTTGCAATTGATATATGTTGCGATTAGCAAGTAGGAGGATGGGACAGCTTTGACCTTTGTGCCATGCACTGCTATTGGCGGCATTTCTGCATTATTCTGTGATCTAGTATGTTCTGAGTGGTTCTGGGGTGGCCAGCAGTATTGTCCTCGGCACGTTAACTTTAACTAGGTTACGTTCGGTTATGCTGCGTTTGGCTAGGTTAAGATAGGTTAGCTTTGACCTATGTGCTACATACTACAAGTCTAGGGATTTCTGCACTCTACTCTCCTCTGATATGTTCTGCTTGACTCTGGAGAGGGCAGCAATATTGGTCTCGGCACGCCAGATTCAGTTCTGCTACACTTGTTTGGGTTAGTTTAAGCTGTGTTCGCTGAGGATAACTTCGACTTTCGTGCTCTACTACTTTCTGCCAGTCCCTGGCGAGGCGAAAAATAGTGCAGCGGCAGGCTACGTTGTGTCCTGCTGCGTTTGGTTAAACTAGGTTGGTCTGGGATATGTTCGGACTGCTTTGACTCTTCTGCTTTACACTACGTTTCCACGGATTTCTGTGCCCCTCTCTCCTCTGATATGTTCTGCTCAAATCAGCGGCGGCCAGGAATAGTGGTCGCGGCACGAAAGATTGAGTTAGGATACGTTTGGCTATATTGAGATTGGTTGGGTTAGGTCAGGTTAGCTTTGACTTTTGAGCTGTACACTGCTATTCGGCGAATTTTTGCGCTCTAGTGTCCTCTAATATTTTCTGCTTGGCTCTGGGAAGACAGTGATAGTGGACTAGGCACGTTATGTTGAGTTAGGCTACGTTAGGCAAGGTTAGGTTTGGGTCAGATTAGGATGGGACATTTATGACTTTTGTGCTCTACACTGCAATGCGGAGAACTTCTGCGCTCTACTGTGCTGCAGTATATTTCGCTGGGCTCTGGGGATGCCAGCTATAGTGGTCTCTGCACGTTAGGTTCAGTTAGGCTACGTTCGCTTGTGCTACGTTTTGCTTGGATAGGATATGGTCTCTTAGAGTTTTGTGCTGTACACTGCTTTTCGATGGATTTCTGCGCTCTACTGAGCTCTAATATGATCTGCATGGCCCTGGGGAGGCCAGAAATAGTTGAATCGGCACGTTACGATGTGTTATGTTACGCTTGGTTAGGTTAGGAGAGGATAGCTTTGGCTTTTGTGCTTTCCGCAGCTGTTCGGTGGATTTCTGCGCTCTGCAGTATTCTTCTATATTCTGCTCGATACCCGGGATGCCAGCAGCAATAGCCGTCGCACGTAGGTTTTTGATAAGTTACGTTTGGTCAGGTTTGGGTAGGTTAAGTTTGGATAGGATCGCTTTGGGTTTATTGCCGTACACTGCTATTCGATGGATATCTGCGCTCTTCTCTACTCTAGTATGCTCTGCTTGGCTCTGGGGAGGCCAGCAATAGTGGTGGCGACACGTTAGGTAGAGTTTGGTTGCGTTAGGTAGTGTTACGACTGATTATGCCAGGACATGATAGTTATGGCTCTTGAGCTACAGACTGCTATTAGGCGGATCACTACGCTCTACATTGCACTACTGCACTCTGCTCGCCTCTGGTGAAGCCAGCAATAATGGTCTCGGCACGATACGTTATGTTAGGTTGCGTTTGGTTATATTACGTTTGCATAGGTTAGGATAGGATGAAGGTAACTCTTGTGCTATACACTGCTATTGGGAGGATTCCTACGCTCTGCATTTCTCTGCCATACCATGCTCGCCTCTGGGGTGTGCAGTAACAGTGGTCTCGGCATGTTATGTTCGGTTAGGCTACGTTTGGTTTGGTTAGGTTTGGAAAGGCTGGGATGGAATGGCATCGACTTTTGTGCTATACACTGCTCTCCGGTGGATTTCGGCGCTCTACATTGCTATACCACACACTGATCGACCCTCGGGATGTCAGCAAAGTGGTGGCGGCGAGTCAGGTTGTGTTGGAAAACGTTTGCCTAGGTTAGGTTACGTTGCGTTAGGTTAGGTTATCTTCGACTTTTGTGCTATACGCAGCTATTGCGTGGATTTCTGCTCTCTACTTTGCAGTAATATGTTCTGCTTTGCTCTGTGGACGTCAGCAGTAGCGGTGCAGGCACGTTAGGTTGAGTTGTGTTCGCTTCGTTATGTTACGTTCGGTTAGGTAAAAAGAGCACAACTTTGACTTATGTGCTATACACTGATATTCGGTGGATTTCTGCGCTCTTCATTGCTCTACTATACTCTGCTCGACTCTGGGGAGGTCAGCAATAGCGGTCGTGTCACGATAGGTTGTGTTAGCTTACGTTTGATTGGGTCAAGTTGTGTTACGTTTGGTCATGGTGGCGTTGACTTTTGTGTAATACGCTGCTATTCGGGGGATTTCTGCACTCTATTGTGATCTATATGTGCGTCTTGGCATTGGGGAGGCCAGGAGTAGTGGTCCCAGCTCGTTGCGTTTAGTTATTCTACGTTTGGTGATGTTAAGTTAGGTATAGTTATATTAGTATATCTCCGACTTTGGTGCTATTCATTGTAATTTGGGGGCTTTCCGCAACGTACTCTGCTCTACTATACCCTGCCCGACTCTGGGTATGCCAGCAATAGTGGTCGTGACGCGACAGGGCGTGTTAGCCTGCGTTTGGCAATGTTACGTATGGCTACCTTATGAGAGGATAGCATTGCCTATTGTGCTATGCACCGCTATTCGGCGGATTCCTGCGATGTACATTGCTCTACTATAATCAGCGCGACTCTGACGAGGATAGTAATGGTAGTCTCGCCACATTGTGTTGTGATAGATTACGTACGGCAATGTTACATTTGGTTGGTTAGGACATGGTAGCTTTGACTTTTGTGCTATACACCCCTATTCGGTGGATACGTGCGCTCCAAATTGCACTAATATGCTCTGCTTGGCTCTGGTGAGGACAGAAAATCCAGTATTGGAGCATTATGTTGAGCTAGGCTGCGTTCGGTTAGACTGGGTTGGGACACGTTGCGCTCGGGTATCCTTCACTTTTGTGCTGTGCACTGCAGAGCGGTGTATTACTGCGTCCTACTGTGCTCTAGTGTATTCTGCTTTTCTCTGGGAATGTCAGAAATAGTGGCCTAGGCACTTTAGTTTGAGTTAGATTACGTTCGGTCGTGTTAGGTCAGGACAGGTAAGGTTAGGATGTCCTTGACATTTGTGCCACACACTGCAATGCGATGCTTTTCTGCGCTCTACTGTGCTCTACTACGTTCTGCATGGCTCTGGGTGGACCAACAATAGTGGCCGCGGCTCGTCATGTTGGGATAGGCTATGTTTGGTTTGGTTACTTTAGAATTGGTTATGTCAGCGTTGCTTCGACCCTTCTGCTACAAATTGCGATTCCATGGGTTTCGGAGCACTACACTCCTCTACTATGTTCTACGCGTCTCTCTGCAGGCCAGCAATAGTGGTCGCGCCACGCACGGTAGTGTTTGGTTATGTTTGACAATGTCACGATTGGTTAGGTTCGGATAGGATAGCTACGGCTTTGGTGCTATACACTGCTATGCGGTGGATTTCGATGCGCCACTGTGCTCTAATATTTTCTGCTTGGCTGTGGGGAGGCCAGCAATAGTGCTCTCGGCACATTAGGTTGTGACGTGTTACGTTCGTTTGGGGTAGGTTAGGCAGATTTCGGTAAGGATAGCTCTGACTTTCGCGCTATACACTGCTATTCGGTGGATTTCTGGGTTCTACTTTGCTCTACTATATTCTGCATGGCCCCGGGAATGTCAGCAACAGTGGTCTCTGCAGACTGGTCTGAGGAATGTAATGCCCGGTTGAGTTAGGCACATTTCGATTAGGTTAGCTGAGACCTTTGATCCATACACTGTTATTCGGTGCATATCTGTGTTCTACTTTGCCCTACTATATTCTGCTTGGCCTTGGCTATGCCAGCAACAGTGGCCTCGCACGCTGGATTCAGTTATGTTACGTGGAACGATAGCGATGACTATTACCGGCGTCCCCAGAGACAAGCGGTGTTTGACAGGGCAGAGTGGAGGACAGATGACCACAAGACATCAGTGTTGGGCACAAGAGCCAAAGATATCCTAACCCAGCACATCCTGACCTAGCATAACCACACGTAATCTAACTGAACCAGAATTGCCCCGACCATTACTTCTGTCTTTCCCAGAGCCAAGCGGAACGTACCAGTTCACAGTTGAGTGCAGCATTCCTCCGTACGGCGGTGTATAGCATAGAAGGCAAAGACCTCCTTCCCTAACCTAACCAATCGCTACATAACCACACCTAACCTAACACTATCAGCGTGTAGGGACCACTATTGCCGGCCTCCGCAGAGTCAAGCAGAGTATAAAATGGCAGTGTATGGCGCAGGAATCCACCGAATAGCAGTCTGTGCCAGGAATGTCATAGTTACCCTTAATCAACCCAAGCACACCTAACCTAGCCAAACGTAACCTAACTAGAGCCAGCGTGCCGAGGCCACTATTGCTGACCTCCCCAGAGCGAAGCAGAGCATATTTGTGCACTGCACAGCGCAAAAACCCATCGAATATCAATGTATGGCAAAATAGTCAGAACTATCCTTTCCCCACCCAGCCAAACGTGACATAATCAAACGCAACGGAATCCAACCAACCGAGCCTAGGCCACTATTGCTGGCGTCCCCATCGCCAAGCAGAATATACTGGAGGACAGCAGAGCGCAGTAGCCCGTATAATGCCAGTGTATAGCAGAAAAGTCGAAGGTATCGTAACCTGACGCAAACTAACCCAACCCATCCAAACGAAACCTAACTCGAACTATCATGCCGAGACCACTATTGCCAGCCTCCACAGAGACAAGCAGAACATATAAGACCACAGTAGAGCGTAGAAATGCACCGAACAGCAGTTTATAGCACGAAAGTCAGAGCTACCCTATACAAATCTAACAAAACGTAATATAACCAAACTTAACCTGACACAACCTAATGTGCCTAGTCCACTCTTGCTGTCTTCCACAGAGCCAACCAGAATATCCTAGAGCACAGTGGAGCGCAGAAATCCGCCGCACTGCTGCGTAATGCACAAAAATCGTAACTCGCCCCGTCTGACCTAACCAATCGTAACGTAACCAATTGTAACATGACTCAACCTAACGAGACACGACAACTATTGCTGGCCTGCGCAGAGACAAACAGCACACATGAAAGAAGTGTAGAGAGCTGGAACCTATAGAAACACAGTGTACAAAAGAAAAGTCAAGGCTACAAAAGAATAACCAAAACAATTGTAGCCTGACCAAACGAAGCATATATCAATATCAGATGCCGCAAACACTATTTGTGGACGCCACAGGGCCAAGCAAAATGCAGTAGAGCACAGTCGAGCGCACAGTTCCGCAGAAGAACAGTGTATATCACGAAAGAGGAAGCTACCTTAACCTAACAAATACAAGCTTCAACTAAGCAAACGTGGCCTAAATCAGCCATTCGTGCTGCGACGACTATTGCTGGCCTCCCCAGAGTCGGCCAGAGTATGGTACAGCAATGTAGAGCGCAGAAATCCAACGAAAAGCAGTGTATAGCTCAAAAGTTAGCGCCGCCGCAACCAAACCAAACCGAACCTAGCCTAGACAAACGATACCTAACTCAAACTAATGTGTCGCGGCCACTGTTACTGGCCACCACAGGGTCGAGCAGGGTATAGTAGTGACACGTGGAGCGCAGAAATCCACCGAATAGCAGTGTACGGCACAAAAGTCTATGCCATCCGGTCCTAATTAAAGCAAACGTAACATAACAAAACGCAACGTGTATCAGACTAACCTGCGGAGACCAGTACTGCTGGCTTCCACACAGTCAAGCAGAACATACTAGAGAAGAGTAGAGCGTAGAAAGCCACCTAATAGCAGCGTATAGCACAAAAGTCAAAGCTGTCCCAACCAAATATATCCAAGCCTTACCCAACCAAACGTAACCTAACTCAAGAGAACGCGACAAGATCGCTGTTGCTGGCCTGACTTGAGACAAGCAGATGCAAGTACAGAAATGCAGAGCGCAGATATGCACCGTATAGCAGTGTATAGCACTGAAGCCGGAGCCACACCTTCCTTTCCTAACCAAACGTGACCAAACCAAAGGCAGACTAACTCAACTTAGCGAGCCGAGTCCACCATTGCTGGCCTCCCCAGAGCCAAGCAGGTCATACTAGAGCACAGTTGGTTGCAGGAAACAAGCGCATTGCAGTGTATAGCACAAAATCCAAAACTACTCTATCCTAACCTAGCCACACGTAATATAATCAGACGCAGCCTAACTTAGCCTAACGTGCCGAGAACACTATTGCTGGCCTTCCCCGGGCAAAGCAAAGCATATTAGAGCGCTGTAGTGCACAGATGTCGACCGTATAGCAGAGTGTTGCTCAGAAGTGAAGTCTACCCTACCCAAGCCTAACCAAACGTAACAACAGCCGACGTAACGTAACCCAACCTGACGTGCCACGACCGATATTGCTTGACTCAAGCGACCTAGGCAGAGTACGGCAGAGCAATGTTGAACGCTGCCCGAATAGCAGTGTATAGCACGAAAGGCAAGGCTAACCTAACCAAACCTAACCAAACCTATCCCAAGCAAACGTAACGTAACACAGCCTAACGTGGGGCGACAACTACTTCTGGCCTCCCGAGAGTAGCACAGATTGTAGTAGAGCAACGGAGAACGCAGGGGCCCACCGAATTTTAGTGTATAGAACAAAAGTCAAAGATATTCTATCACAACCTAACCAAACGTTGCCTTGCTTTTCGCAGCGCAACTCAATCTAATGTGCCGAGAACACAATTGCTGGCCTCTCCAGCGACACGCAGAGCTTATTAGAGCACAGCAGAGCGCAGAAATCCACCGAATAGCAGTTTATACCGCACAAGTGTGATCTATCACCGCCTAACCTTGCCATTCATGATATAACACAATCTAACGTGCCGTGACAACACCTGCTGGCGTCCCCAGAGAAAAGCGAAACATACTAGAGCGCAGTATAGCGCTGAAGCCCACAGCATTACAGTGTACGGAACAGAAGACAAAGGTCTACTAGCCCAAAGCAAAGAAGACAGACCTATCCAAACGTAACCTAACACAGACTAACGAGCCGCGGCCACTATTTCTGGAATCCCCAGTGCAAGGCAGAGCGTACTTTATCACAGAAGTGCAAAGGAATACTCCGAATAGCAGTGCATAGCACAAACGTCTAAGCGACCCTCCCCTTACATAACCAACCGTAACTTACAATAACGCAACCAAACACAACTTACGCGCAGCGACCACAACTGCTGGCCATCCAAGAGAAGAGCAGAGTATATTAGAGCACAGTAGGGCGCATAAATCCACCGAATTACAGTCTTTGCCTAGAAAGTCCAACCTATCCAAGCCTAACTGGAACAAACGTAACCTAACTAAACGCAACCTAACCAAACGTAACGGAGCACAGCCTAACGTGCCGAGACCATAACTGCGGACCTCCTCAGAGTCAGGCAGACATGTTGGAGGAGTGTAGAGCCCAGAAAACCGTAGAATCGCTGTGTTCCTCAGAAAAGCCTAACCTATCCAATCCTAACTAGAGCAAACGTAACCCAACCTAACCTAACCTAACTCAGACTAACATAAACTAACCTAACGTAGCCAAACTCAACCTAACGTGCCGAGTCCACTAGTTCTGGCGTCCACAGAGCCATGCGGAGCGTATAAGTGCACAGTAGAGCGCAGAAGTCCACCGAATAGCAGTGTGGGGCACAAAAGTCAAAGATATCCTACCATAACCTAAGCTAACGTAACCTAACAACACCCTTCTTGTCACGGCCACATTGCTAGCCGCCCCAGAATCTAGCAGAGTATAGGGGAGCACTGTAGAGCGCAGAAATCAGCCGAATAGCGGTGTAAAGTGCAAAAGTCAAGGTTGATCTATCCTAAGCTACCCAAACGTTATATAGGCAAACGCATCCCGACCTAACCTATTGTGCCACGACCACTATTGCTGGCAACCCCGCAGTCGAGCGGAGCATAGTAGAACACAGTGGGGCGCAGGAACCCACCGAATGGCAGTCTATGCCAAGAACGTCAAAGCTATCCAGACATAACCCAAACAAGCATAGCCTAACCGTACGTAACCAAACACGAAGTAACGTTCCGAGACATTTATGGCCGGCCTCTCCGGGGCCAAGCAGAGCCCAATGGAGTAGAACGCAGAAGACAGCCGAATGGCAGTATATATTCCAAAAGTGAAATTTATCCCCTCCTAACCTAGCATAACCGGACGTGAGCTAATCGAACCCCACGTGCCGCGGTCACTATTGCTGGACTTCCGAGAGTCGTGTACAGTGTAGTAGAGGGCAGTAAAGCGTAGAACTTCACCGGATAACAGCTATCCAAGCGTAACCAAAACTAACATATTCTACCCGAACGTAGCCTAACACAGCCTGATGTGCCGACATCACTATTGCTGACCATCCCAGGGTCGAGCGGAGTATAGTAGGGCAGAGCAGAGCCCAGAATTCGGCAGAAAAGCAGTGTTCAGCTGAAAAGTCAAAGATATCCTAACCTAATCCAACTAAGCCTAACCTAACCAAACGTAAGCTAACACAACCTAACGTGCCGCGAACACTATTTCTGACATCACCAGAGCAAGGTAGAGCATAGTAGATCACAGTGGAGCGCAGAAATCCACCGAAGGTCAGTGTATAGCTCAAATGTGAACGCTGCCCTATCTTAACATAACGAAACGTAACATATCTCCACCTAACGCGCCTAGGCCACTATTTCTGAACTCACCAGAGCCAACCAGAATACAATAGAGCACAGTAGAGCGCGAAACCCCGCCGCAATTCAGTACAAAGCACAAATGTCATACATAACGTGACCTAACCTGCACATTCCTAGCCTAACATGACCTAACTTAGCATGACCATCCGTAGCCTAACAACCTGACGTGCCGCAACCGCTATTGCTGGCCTGCCCGTCTCCAAGCAGAATATATTAGAGGAAAGTAGAGCGCAGATGTTCAAACAATGGCAAAGTACGGATGAAGAATCAAAGCTATCCTAACCTAGCACAGACTAACCAAACCTAACCAAACATTACCTGTCGCAACATAACGTGCCGAGACCACCATTGTTGCCCTCTCCATCGCCAAGTGGAACATGACAGATTAGAGTGGAGCGCAGGAGTCAGTAGAATGACGGAGGGTAACAGAAATGTCAAAGCTATCCGTACCTAACCCATGATAATGTAACCTAGCCGTACGTAACCTAACCGTACCTAACACCACGCGGCCACAATTTCGTTCCTCCCCAGAGCAAAGCAGACCGGAGGAACCCACCGAATGGCAGTATATATCACAAAAGTCGTATCTGTCCTTTCCTAACTTAACCAAACGTAACCGAAATACAACTAGCATACCGTCACCCCTATTTCCGGTCTCCATAGAGCCAAGCAGAACGTATTAGTCGATAGTAGAATTCAGAAATCCATAGCAACGCAGTGTGCAGCTGAAAAGTCAAAGATACCCATCCCTAACCCAAACAAACATATCCTAACGTGACATAGCCAAACACAACGTAACTTGCCGCGGCCAACATTGCTTGGTTCCACACGGCCAAGCAGATTAGAGCAGATCACAGTAGAGGGCAGGGATACACCGAAAAAGAATGTATCGCACAAAAGTCGAAGCTACCGTAACCAAACCTAACCAAACCTATCAATGCCAAACGTAACGGAACTGAAGCTAACGTGACTGAACCACAGTTGCTGGGTTCTCCAGAGCCAAGCAGAACATACTGGAGCACAGTAGAGCGCAGAATCCCACACAATAGCCGTGTATAGCGCAAAGGTCGAAGCTACACTCTCCTAACTTAACCAATCGTTAGATAGCTAAACGCAACATAACTCAACCTAGCGTGAACCGACCACTATTGCTGGCCTCCAAAGAGCCAAGCAAATCATACTAGAGGAGAGAAGATCGCGGAAACCCATAGAATAGCAGTGAATAGCAGAAAAATAGAATCTATGCAAACCTAGACAAAGGCAACGTAACCTAGCAAAACGTAACATATCACAGCCCAACCAGCCGAGACAGCCATTGATGGCATCCACAGGGTCAAGCAGGACATATTAGAGCACAGTAGGGGGCAGAAGCAAGCCGAATAGAAGTGTATAGCACAAAAGCCAAAGCTATCGTCTCCTATCCCAACCTAATGTAACATAACCAAACGTACCTTGGCTCAACCTGTCGCGACGTTACCACTATTGCTTGCCTGCCAGAGCTAACCAGAACACAATGGAGCACTGTAGGGCGCAGGAATCCATCGAATAGCAGTGTATAGCACAAAAGCCAAAGCTATCCTGTACTAACCTAGCGTAACGTAACGTAAGCGAGCGTAACCTAATACTGCCTAACGCTCCGAGACCACTATTTCTGCACTTATCAGACACAAGCAGAAGATATTAGAGCAGAGTAGAGCGCAGAAGGCCATGGAATAGCAGTGCATAGCACAACAGTGGAAACTAAACTATCATAGTATAGCTAAGCGTAACATACTCGAACGTTGCTAAACTCAACCTAACGCGCAGAGTCCACCATTGCCTATCTCCCCAGAGCGAAGCAGAAAATGCTGGAGCACAGTAGAGCGCAGTAATCCACCGCACTGCAGTGTGTAGCACAAAATTCAAGGTTATTCTATCCTAACCTATAAAACGTAACATAAGCAGACGTTACGTAGCACAACCTAATGTGCCACAAAAGCAATTGCTGGCCCCATAAGTGTTAAGCAGAGTGTAGCAGAGCAATGTGTAACGCTGAAATAGTCCGAAAAGCAGTGTACAGCAAAGAAGTCAAAGCTATCCTCGCCATACCTATCCTTACCTAGCCACGCCAAGCGTAAATTAACTATACATACCATGCAGAGACCACCATTTCTAGCCTCCTCAGGGCGAAGTAGATAACACTAGAGCAGTGTATAGCGCAGGAATCCAACGCACTGCAGTGTATATCTCATAAGTCGATGCTATCCTCAAAAAACCTGACCGAACCCGGCTTAAGGAAACGTAGCCTAACGCATTATAACGTGCCGAGGCCGCAATTTCTGGCCTCTACAGATACAATCAGATCATACTAGAGCACAGTAGGGCGCAGAAGTGCACCGAATAACAACGTGTAGCGAAAAAGATAAAGAAACCGTTTCCTAACATAACAAACCGTCACATAACCAAACGTAACATTACTCAACCTGAGACCAATACTGCTGGCTTCTTCTGAGCCAAGCGGAGAATACTTGGGAGCAGCAGAGCGAAAAATCTGCCGCATTGCAGTGTACAGCGCAAAAGCCAAATGTATCCTATCCTAATCTAACCAATCAAACATAATCAAACGGAGCCTAGCTCAACCAATAGCGCTGCGACCTCTACTGTTGGCCTCCGCAGAGCAGAGCAGTGAATATTAGAGAAACGAATTGCGCAAGAATCCGCCGAATATCTGTGTCTACCACTTAAGTCAAAGCTATACCATCCTAATCTATCCTATCGCAACGGACCTGAACATAGCCTAACTAACACTAACGTGCCCCGAGCACTATTGCTGGCCTTCCTAGAGCCGTGCAGAACACAGTACAGGAGAGCAGCACTCATATATCCATAGAATCGCAGTGCATGGCAGAAAAGTCAATGCTACCGAACCTAACCCAAGCTACCGTAATCTAACTAAACGTAGCATATCTCAACATATCGTGCCGCGTCCACTAATGCTGGCCTCGCGTGGCAATGCGAAATACAGTAGAGCCCAGTAGGTTGCAGAAATCCGCCCAATAGCTGTGTACAGAAAGAAAGTCAAATCCGTACAGACCGAACATAATATAACATATCCGAACCAGACGTTACCTAACACAATATAACGTGCCGAGACCACTATTACTGGCCTTCACAGTGCCAAGCAGAGCACCTTAGAGCAATGTAGATCGCACAAATCCATCCAATAGCCGCGTAAAGCAAAAAAGTCAAAGATATCCTATCTTAACCTAAACAATCGTAACACAACCAAACGCAACCTACCCCAATCTAACGTGCCGCGAAGGCTATTCCTGGACTCCCCAAAGCCGAGCAGAACATAGGAGGGCAGAGGAGAGCCCAGAAATCCTTAGAACAGCAGTGTACACCAGAAAAGTCAAAGCTGTCCGAACCTACTCCAAAATAATGTAACTTCAGCAAACGTTGGCAAACTAAACATAACGTGACGCAACCACCATTGCTGGCCTCCCCAGAGCCAAACAGAGAGCATTTGAGAACGGAAGGACGCAGAAGTCCGCCACAATGCTGTGTACAGCACAAAAGTCTATGATATCGAAACCTGACCTGAACTGATCTAAAGCATCCTATCTCATCATAAAGTGCTGAGACCGCCATTGCTGTCCTCCCCAGATGTAAGTAGAGCACAGTAGAGCACAGTAGAATGCAGAAATCCACCGAACAGCAGTGCACAGCGCCAAAGTCAAAGCTATCGTTTCCTAATCTAGCCAATCGTAAAATAACCAGACATAAACTAACTCAATCTTACTCCTCGTCACCATAATTGCTGGCCTCCACAGAGTCGGGCAGAGCATATTAGAGGAGAGTAGAGCGCAAAAACCCATTCAATGCCAGGGTATAAAGGAAGAGGCAAAGCTATCCTAACCTAGCCCAACGTAAACGAACCAAGCCTAGAGTAACTCAACAAAACGTGCCCCGAGCACTATTGATGGCCTCCCCGGAGCCGAGCAGAACACACTACAGGAGAGTACAGCGCAGAAATCCATAGGAACGCAGCGCACAGCAGAAAAGGCAAAGATATCCAAAACTTACCCATGCAAACGTAACATAACCTAACGTGGCATAACTCAACATAGGGTGCCGATACCACAATTGCAGGCCTTCCCAGAGCTCAGCGGGGCACACAAGAGCACTGTAGAGCGCAGAGGCGCAACTAATATCAGTGTGAAGCAAAAAAGACGAAGCTACCCTCTACTAATATCAAACCTTAAGATAACCAAACGTAACCTGACGCAACATAACGTGCCGCGGTCACTTATGCTGCCATTCCTAAAGCCTAGGGGAATGTGTTAGAGGAGAGTAGGCACAGAAATACATAGAATCGCAGTGCAAAGCACAAGAGTCAATGCCGCTCTATCCTAATCTAACCAAACGAAATGTAACCTAGCTTAACTTAACACAACTTAACGTGCAGGAACCACCATTGCTGGCCTCCTCAGAGCCAAGCAAAACATATTAGGGCATAGTAGAGCACAGAAATCCACCGAATGACGGTGTATACCACGAAACTCGAAGCTATTCTAACCGAACTTTACCCAGCCTCACCTAACCAATCGTAAACTGTTCCAACCCAGCACGCCTTGACCACTATTGCTGGCCTCCCCAGAGCCAAGCAGAAAATATTAGTGCATGGTAGGGCGCAGAGGTCCACCGAATAACTGTATAAAGCACTAAAGTCGACGCTATCCTTTCGAGACCTTACCAAACGTGACGTAACCAAACGTATCGTAACCAAACGTAACATAACCCTACCTAACGTGACAAGACCTTTATTGCTGAGTTCCCCAGACCCAAGCAGAATATATTATAGGAGAGCACAGAGCATAAATCCACCGAATGGCACTGTATAGCACAAATGTCGAAGCTATCCTATACTAAAGTAGCCAAACGTAACGAAATCAAACGTAACATCACTCAACCTTGCGCGACGAGACCTATATTGCTGCCCCTTTTAGAGCCAAGCTGAACGTATTGGATGAGAGTGGAGAGAAGAAATCCATAGAATCGCAGTATACTGCACAAAAGTCGAAGGTACCGTATCCAAACCTAACAAAACGTAACACGACCGAACGTAACCGAACTCACAGTATCGTGCCGCGACCACTATTGCCGGCCACCCCAGGAACAAGCAGAAGATAGTACAGTACATCTGAGCACAGAAACTCACCGAATAGCAACGTGTAGTAAGAAAGTCGAAGATACCCTTTCCCAACGTAGCAAATCGTCACATAACCAAACGCAACATAACTGAACCTAACGTGCCGCGGCCACTATTTCTTGCCTCCCCAGAGCCGAGGAGAATTTACTAGAGGATTGTAGAGCTGAGAAATCCACCGAAAGCAGTGTACATCACGAAAGCCAAAGCTGCCCTCTCCTAACCTAACCAATCGCAATATAACAGAACGTAACGTAACTCACACCAACGTGCTGAGGTTCCTGCTGCTGGCCTCCCGAGGACCAAGCAGATTGTAGTAGAGCATAATACAACTCAGAGATCCACCGAATAGCAGTGCACAGCACGAAAGCCAATGCTACCCTCTCCTAACCTAACCAATCGTGATGTAACAAAACGTAACTTAACTCACACCAACGTGCCGAGGCTCCTGCTGCTGGCCTCCCGAGGACCAAGCAGAATGTAGTAGAATATAGTAGAGCGCACAGATCCACCGAATAACAGTGCACAGCTTGAAAGTCCATACAATCCATACCGAACTTAACCTAGCCTAACCTAGCTAACCGTAACCCGACTCAACATGGCGCTCCGTGGCCTCATTTGCAGGCCTCCCCAAAGCCCAGCAGAGCGCACTAGATCACTGTAGAGCGCAGGAGCGCAACGAATAGCAGTGTGTAACATAAAAGTCTAAGCTGTCCTATCCTAACATAACCAGGCTTCACATAACCAAACGGAGCATAACTCAAATCAATGCGCCAAGACAACTGCTGCTGCCCTCCCCAGTGCCAAGCGGAATATAGTAGAACGCAGTAGAGTGCAGGAGTACACCGAACAGCAGTGCACAGCACGAAAGTCGAAGTTACCCTTACAGAACTTAACCAAGCCGGGCATAACGAATCGTAGCGAGGCCAAACGTAACATAACTCAACATGAGGTGCCTGAACCACAAATGCTGGCCGCCGCAGAGCAAAGCAGAGCACACTAGAGTGACGTAGCGCGCAGAGATCCATCGACTAGCAGTGTACATCACAAAAGTCAAAGCT
>NW_016920954.1:0-1290 GCF_001483705.2 Eufriesea mexicana
AAGGATGAAATATTCTATTGGTGCCCTATGGCCATTACAATACTATAGAATCTAGCTGGAAAACGCATTTTTATTGACATTTTCGACTAATATCGTGTGGAGCAAACCCACTTGCATAAATAAGCATGGAATATACTATTGGCGCACCATAGCCATTGAAATGGTATAGAGTCCTGCTGGAAAATTCACTTTAATTGACATTTTCGAATAATATCGTGGTGAAATTACTGTATTGCATATATAATGATGAAATATTTTACTGGCGTGCTGTAGCTATTGCAATGCTATAGAGCCTCGCTGGAAAATTCAATTTTAATGACATTTTTGACTAATAACGTAGTGACCTTGCTTTCTTGGATATATATATATAAGGAGGAAAGATTCTCCCGGCGTGCTGTAGCTTTTGCATTGCTATTGAATCCGGCTGGAAAATTCAATTTTATTGACATTTTCTACTATCATCGTGGTCAGCTAACCTTCATGTATAGACATGGACGCAATATTCAATTGGCGTGCTATGGCCATTGCAAAGGTATAGAATCCGGCTGGATAACACGATTTTATGCACATTTTCGACTATTATCGTATAGAGCTACCTTTCTTACATAAATAAGGAGGAAGGATTCTATTGCCGCGCCATAGCAACTGCAATGCTATGGAGACTGGAGGGAAAATTACATTTTATTGACGTTTTCGACTAATATCGTAGTGACCTAACATTCTTGCATATATAAGGAGGAAAGATTCTGCTGGCGTGCTATAGCCATTGCAATGCTATAGAGCCGGGCTGGAAAATTCAATTTTGATGACATTTTTGACTAACAACGTAGTGACCTTGCTTTCTTGGATATATAAGGAGGAAAGATTCTCCTGGTGTGCTGTAGCTCTTGCAATGCTATAGAGCCGGGCTGGAAAATTCAATTTTGATGACATTTTTGACTAATAACGTAGTGACCTTGCTTTCTTGGATATATAAGGAGGAAAGATTCTCCTGGCGTGCAGTAGCTATTGCAATGCTATAGAATCTGTCTGGAAAATTCAATTTTATTGACGTTTTCGACTGATATCGTGTTGTCCTACCTTTCGTGCATAAGTAAGGACGATAGATATTATTGGCGTGATATAGACATTGAAATGCTATAGAATCTGGCCGGAAAATTCAATATTATAGACATTTTCGACTTATGTCGTGGTGGGCTAACATTCGTGCATAAATAAGTAGGAAAAATACTAGTGGCGTTCTGTAGGCATTGCAATGCTATAGAATCTCGCTGGAGAATACATTTTTAT
>NW_016920955.1:0-996 GCF_001483705.2 Eufriesea mexicana
TAGCCTAGCCTAATCAAACGTAATCCATCTAAGCCAATCGTGACACGACCGCCATTTCTGGCCCCCCAGAGTCGAGCAGAGTACGGTAGATGACAGCAGAGCGCAGGATTGTACCGAATACCAGTGCATAATGCGAAAGACCGAGCTATCCAAGCCTAACACAGAAAAACGTAACCTAACCGAACGTAGGACTACACAACCTAACGTACCGAGGCCACTATTGCTGGCATCCCCAGAGCCGTGCAGAATATGTTAGAGCAGAGTATAGCGAAGAAATCCTCCGAATAGCAGTGTATATCACAAAAGTCTGATCTACCCCTACGTTAGCTGAAGAAACCAAGCCTAACCAACACGACATAACCCAACCTAACCTGCCACGACCGCTAAACCTGGTTGTCCCAAGACACAAATAGGTTGTGACAACGCAGATGTCCATAGAATAGCTGTGTGTAGCACGAAAGTTGAGGATATCCTAAGAAAGTTGCCCTAACAGCCCTAACCGAACCTAACCGAACGTAATCTAACTCAATTCAACTAGCCGCTACGGCCATTTCTGACCTCCCTTGAGCCGAACAGAGTATAGTGGAGCAATGCATAGCGCAGAAATGCATCGAATAGCAGTGCGTAGATCAAAAGTCTGAGCTATCCTATCCTAATCTACCTAAACGTAACATAACCAAACGCAGCCTATCTCAGCCTAACGTGCCGAGATCACTCCAGCTGGCCTCCGCATAGCCAAGCAGAATACACTAGAGCTCAGTTGAGCGCAGAAAGCCACCGAACTACAATGTATATCACAAAAGTCAAAGATACCCTGACCAAACCAGACCTAACCTAACCTAACCGAACGTAGAATAACTGAACCTAACATTCTGAGACCCCTATTGCTGGCCTCCCCAGAGACAAGCGGAACACATTAGAGAATAGTGGATTGCAAAAATCACCGAATAGCATTGTAGAACACAATAGGCAATACCATCCTAGCCAAACGTAGTC
>NW_016920956.1:0-1310 GCF_001483705.2 Eufriesea mexicana
TGGTGAGCTATCTTTCTTGCATAAACATGGAGGAAAGATTCTGTTGTCATGCTATAGGCATTGCATTGCTATAGAACCTTGCTGGAAAATTCAATTTCATTGTCATTTTCTTCTAATATCGCGGTGAGCTAGCTTCCTGCCCTAAGTAAGGAGGAAAGATCCCTCTAGAGCTCTATAGTCATTGCAATATTGTATAATCTGGCTGCAAAATTCAATTTTATTGACATTTTCGGCTAATATCGTGGTGAGTTAACTTTCTTGCATGAATACTCAGGGAAGAATCTATTGGCGTGCTATAGCCATTGCAATATTGTATAATCTGGCTGGAAAATTCAATTTTATTGACATTTTCGTCTAATATCGTGGTGAGTTAACTTTCTTGCTTAAATAAGGATGAAAGACTCTATTGTCTTGCAATAGCCATAGCAATACTATAGAATCTTGCTGGAAAATTCAATTTTATAGACATTTTTGACTAATATCGCGGTGAGCCAACTTCCTTGCATAAGTAAGAGGGAAAGATACTTTCAGCGTGCTATAGCCGTAGCAATGGTGCGGAAACGGGCTGGAAAGTTCAATTTTATTGACGTTCTCAACTAATATCGTTGTGAGCTAGCTTCCTTGCTTAATTATGGAGGAAAGATCCTTTTGGCGTAATATAGCCATTGCAATGCTGTAGAATCTGGCTGGAAAATTCAATCTTATTGCCATTTTCAGCTAATATCGTGGTGAGCTTCCTTTCTTGCATAAATAAGGAGAAGAGATTCTATTGGCGTGCTATAGGCACTGCAATGGTATCGAGTCGTCCTGGAAAATTTAATTTCATTGTCAGTCTCTACTAATATCGTGGTGAGCCAACTTCCTTCCCTAAGTAAGGTGGATAGATACTTCTGGAGTGCTATAGCCATTGCAATGCAGTGGAATCTGGCTGGAAAACTCAATTTTATTGACATTTTTGAGAAATATCGTGGAGAGCTAACTATCTTGCATAAATAAGGAGGAAAGATACTATTGGCGTTCTATAGCCATTGCAGTGCACTGGAATCTGGCTGGAAAGTTCTGTTTTATTGACAGTATCGACTAATATCGTGGTGAGCTATCTTTCTTGCATAAATAAATAGTTTATATTCTATTGGCGTGCTATAGACATTGCAATGATATACAATGTTGTTGGAAAATTCAATTTTATTGACATTTTGACAAATATCGTGGTGAGCTAACTTTCTTCCATAAATAAGGAGGAAAGATTCTATTGGCGTTCTATTGCCATTGCAATGCTATAGAATCTGGATGGAAACTTCAATTTCATT
>NW_016920956.1:1474-8807 GCF_001483705.2 Eufriesea mexicana
AATCTGGCTGGAGAATTCAATTTTATCGACATCTTCGACTAATATTGTGGTGAGCTGCCTTTCATGCATAAATAAGGAGGAAAGATTCTGTTGTCGTGCTATAGTCATTGCAATGCTATAGAACCTTGCTGGAAAATTCAATTTTATTGTCATTTTCTACTAATAACGCGGTTAGCTAACTACCTTCCCTCAGTAAGGATGAAAGATCCTTCTGGCGTACTATAGCCATTGCAATATTGTAGAATCTGGCTGGAAAATTCAATTTTATTTACATTTGCGGCTAATATCGTGGTGAGCCAACTTCCTTGCATAAGTAAGGAGGAAAGATACTTTCAGCGTGCTATAGCAGTTGCAATGGTGCAGAATCGGGCTGGAAAGTTCAATTTTATTGACGTTTTCGACTAATATCGTGGTGAGCTAGCTTCCTTGCTTAAATAAGGAAGAAAGATTCTTTTGGCGTGCTAAAGCCATTGCAATGATATAGTATGTGGTTGGAAAATTCAATTTTATTGACATTTTCGACTGATATCGTAGTGAGCTAGCTTTCTTTCATAAATCAGGAGGAAAGATTCTGTTGGTATGCTATAGGCATTGCAATGCTATAGAATCTTGCTCGAAAATTCAATTTTATTGACATTTTCGACTGATATCGTAGTGAGCTAGCTTTCTTTCATAAATCAGGAGGAAAGATTCTCTTGGCATGCTATAGGCACTGCAATGCTCTGGAATCTGGCTGCAAAGTTCAATTTTATTGTAAGTTTCGACTAATATCGTGGTGAGCTTCCTTTCTTGCATATATAAGGAGAAGAGATTCTATTGGCGTGCTATAGCCATTGCAATGCACTTGAATCCATGAGGAAAGATTCTGTTGGTATGCTATAGGCATTGCAATGCTATAGAATCTTGCTCGAAAATTCAATTTTATTGACATTTTCGACTGATATCGTAGTGAGCTAGCTTTCTTTCATAAATCAGGAGGAAAGATTCTCTTGGCATGCTATAGGCACTGCAATGCTCTGGAATCTGGCTGCAAAGTTCAATTTTATTGTAAGTTTCGACTAATATCGTGGTGAGCTTCCTTTCTTGCATATATAAGGAGAAGAGATTCTATTGGCGTGCTATAGCCATTGCAATGCACTTGAATCCATGAGGAAAGATTCTGTTGGTATGCTATAGGCATTGCAATGCTATAGAATCTTGCTCGAAAATTCAATTTTATTGACATTTTCGACTGATATCGTAGTGAGCTAGCTTTCTTTCATAAATCAGGAGGAAAGATTCTCTTGGCATGCTATAGGCACTGCAATGCTCTGGAATCTGGCTGCAAAGTTCAATTTTATTGTAAGTTTCGACTAATATCGTGGTGAGCTTCCTTTCTTGCATATATAAGGAGAAGAGATTCTATTGGCGTGCTATAGCCATTGCAATGCACTTGAATCCATGAGGAAAGATTCTGTTGGTATGCTATAGGCATTGCAATGCTATAGAATCTTGCTCGAAAATTCAATTTTATTGACATTTTCGACTGATATCGTAGTGAGCTAGCTTTCTTTCATAAATCAGGAGGAAAGATTCTCTTGGCATGCTATAGGCACTGCAATGCTCTGGAATCTGGCTGCAAAGTTCAATTTTATTGTAAGTTTCGACTAATATCGTGGTGAGCTTCCTTTCTTGCATATATAAGGAGAAGAGATTCTATTGGCGTGCTATAGCCATTGCAATGCACTTGAATCCATGAGGAAAGATTCTGTTGGTATGCTATAGGCATTGCAATGCTATAGAATCTTGCTCGAAAATTCAATTTTATTGACATTTTCGACTGATATCGTAGTGAGCTAGCTTTCTTTCATAAATCAGGAGGAAAGATTCTCTTGGCATGCTATAGGCACTGCAATGCTCTGGAATCTGGCTGCAAAGTTCAATTTTATTGTAAGTTTCGACTAATATCGTGGTGAGCTTCCTTTCTTGCATATATAAGGAGAAGAGATTCTATTGGCGTGCTATAGCCATTGCAATGCACTTGAATCCATGAGGAAAGATTCTGTTGGTATGCTATAGGCATTGCAATGCTATAGAATCTTGCTCGAAAATTCAATTTTATTGACATTTTCGACTGATATCGTAGTGAGCTAGCTTTCTTTCATAAATCAGGAGGAAAGATTCTCTTGGCATGCTATAGGCACTGCAATGCTCTGGAATCTGGCTGCAAAGTTCAATTTTATTGTAAGTTTCGACTAATATCGTGGTGAGCTTCCTTTCTTGCATATATAAGGAGAAGAGATTCTATTGGCGTGCTATAGCCATTGCAATGCACTTGAATCCATGAGGAAAGATTCTGTTGGTATGCTATAGGCATTGCAATGCTATAGAATCTTGCTCGAAAATTCAATTTTATTGACATTTTCGACTGATATCGTAGTGAGCTAGCTTTCTTTCATAAATCAGGAGGAAAGATTCTCTTGGCATGCTATAGGCACTGCAATGCTCTGGAATCTGGCTGCAAAGTTCAATTTTATTGTAAGTTTCGACTAATATCGTGGTGAGCTTCCTTTCTTGCATATATAAGGAGAAGAGATTCTATTGGCGTGCTATAGCCATTGCAATGCACTTGAATCCATGAGGAAAGATTCTGTTGGTATGCTATAGGCATTGCAATGCTATAGAATCTTGCTCGAAAATTCAATTTTATTGACATTTTCGACTGATATCGTAGTGAGCTAGCTTTCTTTCATAAATCAGGAGGAAAGATTCTCTTGGCATGCTATAGGCACTGCAATGCTCTGGAATCTGGCTGCAAAGTTCAATTTTATTGTAAGTTTCGACTAATATCGTGGTGAGCTTCCTTTCTTGCATATATAAGGAGAAGAGATTCTATTGGCGTGCTATAGCCATTGCAATGCACTTGAATCCATGAGGAAAGATTCTGTTGGTATGCTATAGGCATTGCAATGCTATAGAATCTTGCTCGAAAATTCAATTTTATTGACATTTTCGACTGATATCGTAGTGAGCTAGCTTTCTTTCATAAATCAGGAGGAAAGATTCTCTTGGCATGCTATAGGCACTGCAATGCTCTGGAATCTGGCTGCAAAGTTCAATTTTATTGTAAGTTTCGACTAATATCGTGGTGAGCTAACTTTCTTCCAAAATTAAGGAGGAAAGGTACTATTGGCGTGCTTTTGCCATTGCAATGCTATAGAATCTCGACGGAAAATTCAGTTTTACAGACATTTTCGACTAATATCGTGGAGAGCTAACTTTCTTGCATAAGTAAGGTGGAAAGAATCTATTGGCGTGCAAGAGCCATTGCAATGCTCCGGAATTTGGGTGGATAATTCAATTTTCCGGACATTTACGACAAATATCGTGGTGAGCTGCTTTTCTTGAATAAATAAGGAGGAAATATTCTATTCTCGTGCTATAGGCTTTGCAATTCTATAGAATCTGGCTGGAAAGATCAATATTATTGACAGTTTCGACTATTATCGTGGTGAGCTACCTTTCTTGCCTAAATAAGGAGCATAGATTCACTTGGCGCGCTATAGACATTGCAATTACATAGATTGTGGTTTGAAAATTCAATTTTATTGACATTTTCGTCTAATATCGTGGTGAGTTCGCTTTCTCGCATATCCATTTAGGTTAGATTCCATTCGCGTGCTACAGGCATTGCATTGCAATAGAATCTTTGTGGAAAATTCAATTTTATAGGTATTTTCGACTAATCTCGTTTTGACCTGCCTTCCTTGCATTGGTAAGGTCGAATGGCCCGATCGGAGTTCTACAGCCATAGCAATGTTGCAGAATCTGGCTGGAAAATTCAATTTTATTGACATTTTCGTCTAATATCGTGGTGAGTTCGCTTTCTCGCATATCCATTTAGGTTAGATTCCATTCGCGTGCTACAGGCATTGCATTGCAATAGAATCTTTGTGGAAAATTCAATTTTATAGGTATTTTCGACTAATCTCGTTTTGACCTGCCTTCCTTGCATTGGTAAGGTCGAATGGCCCGATCGGAGTTCTACAGCCATAGCAATGTTGCAGAATCTGGCTGGAAAATTCAATTTTATTGACATTTTCGTCTAATATCGTGGTGAGTTCGCTTTCTCGCATATCCATTTAGGTTAGATTCCATTCGCGTGCTACAGGCATTGCATTGCAATAGAATCTTTGTGGAAAATTCAATTTTATAGGTATTTTCGACTAATCTCGTTTTGACCTGCCTTCCTTGCATTGGTAAGGTCGAATGGCCCGATCGGAGTTCTACAGCCATAGCAATGTTGCAGAATCTGGCTGGAAAATTCAATTTTATTGACATTTTCGTCTAATATCGTGGTGAGTTCGCTTTCTCGCATATCCATTTAGGTTAGATTCCATTCGCGTGCTACAGGCATTGCATTGCAATAGAATCTTTGTGGAAAATTCAATTTTATAGGTATTTTCGACTAATCTCGTTTTGACCTGCCTTCCTTGCATTGGTAAGGTCGAATGGCCCGATCGGAGTTCTACAGCCATAGCAATGTTGCAGAATCTGGCTGGAAAATTCAATTTTATTGACATTTTCGTCTAATATCGTGGTGAGTTCGCTTTCTCGCATATCCATTTAGGTTAGATTCCATTCGCGTGCTACAGGCATTGCATTGCAATAGAATCTTTGTGGAAAATTCAATTTTATAGGTATTTTCGACTAATCTCGTTTTGACCTGCCTTCCTTGCATTGGTAAGGTCGAATGGCCCGATCGGAGTTCTACAGCCATAGCAATGTTGCAGAATCTGGCTGGAAAATTCAATTTTATTGACATTTTCGTCTAATATCGTGGTGAGTTCGCTTTCTCGCATATCCATTTAGGTTAGATTCCATTCGCGTGCTACAGGCATTGCATTGCAATAGAATCTTTGTGGAAAATTCAATTTTATAGGTATTTTCGACTAATCTCGTTTTGACCTGCCTTCCTTGCATTGGTAAGGTCGAATGGCCCGATCGGAGTTCTACAGCCATAGCAATGTTGCAGAATCTGGCTGGAAAATTCAATTTTATTGACATTTTCGTCTAATATCGTGGTGAGTTCGCTTTCTCGCATATCCATTTAGGTTAGATTCCATTCGCGTGCTACAGGCATTGCATTGCAATAGAATCTTTGTGGAAAATTCAATTTTATAGGTATTTTCGACTAATCTCGTTTTGACCTGCCTTCCTTGCATTGGTAAGGTCGAATGGCCCGATCGGAGTTCTACAGCCATAGCAATGTTGCAGAATCTGGCTGGAAAATTCAATTTTATTGACATTTTCGTCTAATATCGTGGTGAGTTCGCTTTCTCGCATATCCATTTAGGTTAGATTCCATTCGCGTGCTACAGGCATTGCATTGCAATAGAATCTTTGTGGAAAATTCAATTTTATAGGTATTTTCGACTAATCTCGTTTTGACCTGCCTTCCTTGCATTGGTAAGGTCGAATGGCCCGATCGGAGTTCTACAGCCATAGCAATGTTGCAGAATCTGGCTGGAAAATTCAATTTTATTGACATTTTCGTCTAATATCGTGGTGAGTTCGCTTTCTCGCATATCCATTTAGGTTAGATTCCATTCGCGTGCTACAGGCATTGCATTGCAATAGAATCTTTGTGGAAAATTCAATTTTATAGGTATTTTCGACTAATCTCGTTTTGACCTGCCTTCCTTGCATTGGTAAGGTCGAATGGCCCGATCGGAGTTCTACAGCCATAGCAATGTTGCAGAATCTGGCTGGAAAATTCAATTTTATTGACATTTTCGTCTAATATCGTGGTGAGTTCGCTTTCTCGCATATCCATTTAGGTTAGATTCCATTCGCGTGCTACAGGCATTGCATTGCAATAGAATCTTTGTGGAAAATTCAATTTTATAGGTATTTTCGACTAATCTCGTTTTGACCTGCCTTCCTTGCATTGGTAAGGTCGAATGGCCCGATCGGAGTTCTACAGCCATAGCAATGTTGCAGAATCTGGCTGGAAAATTCAATTTTATTGACATTTTCGTCTAATATCGTGGTGAGTTCGCTTTCTCGCATATCCATTTAGGTTAGATTCCATTCGCGTGCTACAGGCATTGCATTGCAATAGAATCTTTGTGGAAAATTCAATTTTATAGGTATTTTCGACTAATCTCGTTTTGACCTGCCTTCCTTGCATTGGTAAGGTCGAATGGCCCGATCGGAGTTCTACAGCCATAGCAATGTTGCAGAATCTGGCTGGAAAATTCAATTTTATTGACATTTTCGACTACTATCGAGGAAAGCAAACTTTCTTGTGCAAATAAGGAGGAAAGATTCTATTGGCGTGCTATTGCCATTGCAATGCTACAGAATCTGGCTGGAAAGTTCAATATTATTGACATTTTCGACTAGTACAGTGGTGAGCTACCTTTCTTGCATAAGTAAGGAGGAAATATTCTATTGACGTGCTGAAGCCTTTGCAATGCTATTGAATCTGGCTGGAAAGTTCAATTTTATTGACATTTTCGACTAATACAGTGGTGAGCTACCTTTCTTGCACAAGTAAGGGGAAATATTCTATTGGCGTGCTATAGACATTGCAATGCTATAGAATCTGGCTGGAAAGTTCAATTTTATTGACAGTTTCGAATAATATTGAGGTGCGCTACCTTTCTTGCGTAAATAAAGAGGAAATATTCTTTTGGCGTGCTATAACCATTGCAGTGATATGGAATGTGCCTGGCAGATTCAATTTTATTGATATTTCTGACTAATATCGTGGAGAGCTAACTTTCTTGCATAAACAAGGAGGAAAGATTATGCTGGCAAGCTATAACCATTCCAACGCTATAGAATCTGGTCGGAAAATTCAATTTTATTTGCATTTTCGAAACATATTGTGGTGCGCAATCCTTTCTTGCACAAATGAAGAGGAAATATCCTTTTGGCGTGCTTTAACCATTGCAATGAGATGGAATGTTGCCTGGCAGATTCAATTTCATTGACAGTTTCGACTAATATAGAGGTGAGCTAACTTTCTTTCATAAATAAGTAGGAAAGGCTCTGTTGGCGTGTTATTGCCATTGCAATGCTATAGAATCTGGATGGAAAATACAATATTATTGACATTTTCGACTAATACAGTGGTGAGCTACCTTTCTTGCATAAGTAAGGAGGAAATATTCTATTGGCGTGCTATAGCCATTGCAATGCTGTAGAATCTGGCTGGAAAGTTCAATTTTATTGACAGTTTCGACTAATATAGTGGTGAGCTAACTTTCTGGCATAAATAAGGAGGAAGGGTTCTTTTGGCGCGCTATAGCCGCTGAAATGCTGTAGAATCTGGCTGGAGAATTCA
>NW_016920956.1:11445-13548 GCF_001483705.2 Eufriesea mexicana
TGGCAGATTCAATTTTATTGATATTTCTGACTAATATCGTGGAGAGCTAACTTTCTTGCATAAACAAGGAGGAAAGATTATGCTGGCAAGCTATAACCATTCCAACGCTATAGAATCTGGTCGGAAAATTCAATTTTATTTGCATTTTCGAAACATATTGTGGTGCGCAATCCTTTCTTGCACAAATGAAGAGGAAATATCCTTTTGGCGTGCTTTAACCATTGCAATGAGATGGAATGTTGCCTGGCAGATTCAATTTCATTGACAGTTTCGACTAATATAGAGGTGAGCTAACTTTCTTTCATAAATAAGTAGGAAAGGCTCTGTTGGCGTGTTATTGCCATTGCAATGCTATAGAATCTGGATGGAAAATACAATATTATTGACATTTTCGACTAATACAGTGGTGAGCTACCTTTCTTGCATAAGTAAGGAGGAAATATTCTATTGGCGTGCTATAGCCATTGCAATGCTGTAGAATCTGGCTGGAAAGTTCAATTTTATTGACAGTTTCGACTAATATAGTGGTGAGCTAACTTTCTGGCATAAATAAGGAGGAAGGGTTCTTTTGGCGCGCTATAGCCGCTGAAATGCTGTAGAATCTGGCTGGAGAATTCAATTTTATCGACATCTTCGACTAATATTGTGGTGAGCTGCCTTTCATGCATAAATAAGGAGGAAAGATTCTGTTGTCGTGCTATAGTCATTGCAATGCTATAGAACCTTGCTGGAAAATTCAATTTTATTGTCATTTTCTACTAATAACGCGGTGAGCTAACTACCTTCCCTCAGTAAGGATGAAAGATCCTTCTGGAGCGCTATAGCCATTGCAATGCAGTAGAATCCGGCAGGAAACTACAATTTTATTGACATTTTTGACTAATATCGTAGAGAGCTAACTTTCTTGCATAAATACTCAGGGAAGAATCTATTGGCGTGCTATAGCCATTGCAATATTGTATAATCTGGCTGGAAAATTCAATTTTATTGACATTTTCGTCTAATATCGTGGTGAGTTAACTTTCTTGCTTAAATAAGGATGAAAGACTTTATTGGCTTGCAATAGCCATAGCAATACTATAGAATCTTGCTGGAAAATTCAATTTTATTGACATTTTTGACTAATATCGCGGTGAGCCAACTTCCTTGCATAAGTAAGAAGGAAAGATACTTTCAGCGTGCTATAGCCGTAGCAATGGTGCAGAATCGTGCTGGAAAGTTCAATTTTGTTGACGTTCTCAACTAATATCGTTGTGAGCTAGCTTCCTTGCTTAATTATGGAGGAAAGATCCTTTTGGCGTACTATAGCCGTTGAAATATTGTAGAATCTGGCTGGAAAATTCAATTTTATTGACATTTTCGCCTAATATCGTGGTGAGTTAACTATCTTGCATAAATAAGGAGGAAAGATACTATTGGCGTTCTATAGCCATTGCAATGCACTTGAATCTGGCTGGAAAGTTCTGTTTTATTGACAGTATCGAATAATATCGTGGTGAGCTTTCTTTCTTGCATAAATAAAGAGTTTAGATTCTATTGGCGTGCTATAGATATTGCAATGATATAGTATGTTGTTGGAAAATTCAATTTTATTGTCATTTTCGATTAATATCGTGGGGAGCTAACTTTCTTGCATAAATAAGGAGGAAAGATTCTATTGGGGTGCTATAGGCATTGCAATGCTATAGAATCTTGCTCGAAAATTCAATTTTATTGACATTTTCGACTAATATCGTAGTGAGCTAACTTTCTTCCATTAATCAGGAGGAAAGATTCTGTTGGCGTGCTATAGGCATTGCAATGCTATAGAATCTTGCTCGAAAATTCAATTTTATTGTCATTTTCTGCTACTATCGTGGTGAGCTAGCTTCCTTCCCTAAGTAAGGAGGCAATATCCTTCTGGAGTGCTATAGCCATTGCAATGCAGGAGAATCTGGTTGGAAAGATCAATTTTATTGACATTTTCGACTAATGTGGTGAGCTAACTTTCTTGCATAAACATGGAGGAAAGATTATATTGGCAAGCTATAACCATTGCAATGCTATAGAATCTGGCTGGAAAGTTCAATTTTATTGACATTTTCGACTAATATCGTGGTGAGC
>NW_016920956.1:16486-21022 GCF_001483705.2 Eufriesea mexicana
GTCCTGGAAAATTCAATTTTATTAACATTTTCGACTAACACCGTGGTGAGCTATCTTCCTTGCACACGCAAGGTGGAAAAATCGTTTTGGAGTGCTATAGCCACTGCAATGCAGAAGAATCTGTCCGGAAAATTAAATATTATTGACATTTTTGACTAATATCGTGGTGAGCTAACTTTCTGGCATGAGTAATGAGGAAGGATTCTGTTGGCGTGTTATACCCACTGAAATGATGTTGAATCCGGGTGGAAAATTCAATTTTATTGACATTTTCGCCTAACATCGTGGTGCGCTTCCTTTCTTGCATAAATAAGGAGGAAAGATTCTTTTGGCGTGCTATAGCCATTGCAATGATATAGCATGTGGTTGGAAAATTCAATTTTATTGACATTTTCGACTAATATCGTAGTGAGCTAACTTTCTTCCATTAATCAGGAGGAAAGATTCTGTTGGCGTGCTATAGGCATTGCAATGCTATAGAATCTTGCTCGAAAATTCAATTTTATTGACATTTTCGACTAATGTCGTGATGAGCCAACTTCCTTGCATAAATAAGGAGGAAAGATTCTCTTGGCATGCTATAGGCACCGCAATGCTCTGGTATCTGGCTGCAAAATTCAATTTTATTGTGAGTTTCGACTAATATCGTGGTGAGCTAACTTTCTTGCATAAATAAGGAGGAAAGATTCTATTGGCGTGGTATTGCCATTGCAATGCTATGGAATCTGGCTGTAAAGTCCAATTTTATTGACATTTTCGACTAATATGGTGGTGAGCTACCTTTCTTGCACAAGTAAGGAGGAAATATTCTATTGGCGTGCTATAGACATTGCAATGCTATAGAATCTGGCTGGAAAATTCAATTTTATTGTCATTTTCTACTAATAACGCGGTGAGCTAACTACCTTCCCTCAGTAAGGAGGAAAGATCCTTCTGGAGCGCTATAGCCATTGCAATGAAGTAGAATCTGGCAGGAAACTACAATTTTATTTACATTTTTGACTAATATCGTGGAGAGCTAACTTTCTTGCATAAATACTCAGGGAAGAATCTATTGGCGTGCTATAGCCATTGCAATGCTCTGGAATCTGGCTGGAAAGTGCAATCTTTTTGACAGTTTCGACTAATATCGTGGTGAGCTGGCTTCCTTGCATAGTCATGGAGGAATTATCCTTTTGGCGTACTATAGCCATTGCAATATTGTATAATCTTGCTGGAAAATTCAATTTTATTGACATTTTTGACTAATATCGTGGTGAGACAACTTCGTTACATAAGTAAGGAGGAAAGATACTTTCGGAGTGCTATAGCCGTTGCAATGCTGCAGAATCTGGCTGGAAATTTCAATTTTATTGACGTCTTCGACTAGTATCGTGGTGAGCTAGCTTCCTTGCATGATTATGGAGGAAAGATCCTTGCGGCGTAATATAGCCATTGCAATGCTGTAGAATCTGGCTGGAAAATTCAATCTTATTGCCATTTTCATCTAATATCGTGGTGAGCTTCCTTTCTTGCATAAATAAGGAGAAGAGATTCTATTGGCGTGCTATAGGCACTGCAATGGTATCGAGTCGTCCTGGAAAATTTAATTTCATTGTCAGTCTCTACTAATATCGTGGTGAGCCAACTTCCTTCCCTAAGTAAGGTGGATAGATACTTCTGGAGTGCTATAGCCATTGCAATGCAGTGGAATCTGGCTGGAAAACTCAATTTTATTGACATTTTTGAGAAATATCGTGGAGAGCTAACTATCTTGCATAAATAAGGAGGAAAGATACTATTGGCGTTCTATAGCCATTGCAGTGCACTGGAATCTGGCTGGAAAGTTCTGTTTTATTGACAGTATCGACTAATATCGTGGTGAGCTATCTTTCTTGCATAAATAAATAGTTTATATTCTATTGGCGTGCTATAGACATTGCAATGATATACAATGTTGTTGGAAAATTCAATTTTATTGACATTTTGACAAATATCGTGGTGAGCTAACTTTCTTCCATAAATAAGGAGGAAAGATTCTATTGGCGTTCTATTGCCATTGCAATGCTATAGAATCTGGATGGAAACTTCAATTTCATTGACATTTTCGACTGATATCGTGGTGAGCTTGCTTTCTTGCATTAACAAGGAGGAAAGAGTATAGTGGCAAGCTATAACAATTGCAGTGCTATAGAATCTGGCCGGAAAATTCAATTTTATTGACATTTTCGAATAATATCTTGGTGCGCAAACTTTCTTGCATAAATAAGGAGGAAACATTCTTTTTTGCGTGCTATAGCCATTGCATTGATATGGAATGGGCCTGGCAGATTCAATTTTATGGAATTTTTCCACTAATATCGTTGTGATCTATCTTTCTTCCATAAATAAGGAGGAAAGATTCTATTGGCCTGCTATTGCCATTGCAATGCTATTGAATCTGGCTGTAAAGTTCAATTTTATTCACATTTTCGACTAATATGGTGGTGAGATATCTTTCTTGCATAAAAAAGCAGGAAAGATTCTGATGTCATGCTATAGGCATTGCAATGCTAAAGAACCTAGCTGGAAAATTCAATTTTATTGTCATTTTCTACTAATAACGCGGTGAGCTAACTTCCTTCCCTAAGTAAGGAGGAAGGATTCTTCTGGAGCGCTATAGCCATTGCAATTCAGTAGAATCTGGCAAGAAAATACAATTTTATTGACATTTTGACTAATATCGTGGGTGCTAACTTTCTTGCATAAATACGGAGGAATGATTCTATTGGCATGCTATAGCCATTGCAATGCTCTGGAATCTGGCTGGAAAGTGCCATTTTTTTGACAGATTCGACTAATATCGTGGTGAGATAGCTTCCATGCATAATCTTGGAGGAAAGATCCTTTTGGCGTACTATAGCCATTGCAATGCTGAAGAATCTGGCTGGAAATTCAATTTTATTGACATTTTCGTCTAAAATCGTGGTGAGCTAACTTTCTTGCATAAATACGGAGGAATGATTCTATTGGCATGCTATAGCCATTGCAATGCTCTGGAATCTGGCTGGAAAGTGCCATTTTCTTGACAGTTTCGACTAATATCGTGGTGAGATAACTTTCTTGCTTAAATAGGGATGAAAGATTCCATTAGCTTCCTATAGCCATAGCAATGCTATCGAATCTTGCAGAAAAATTCAATTTTATTGACATTTTTGACTAATATCGTGGTGAGCCAACTTCCTTGCATAAGTAAGGAGGAAAGATACCTTCAGCGTGCTATAGCCGTTGCAATGGTGCAGAATCGGGCTGGAAAGTTCAATTTTATTGACGTTCTCGACTAATATCCTGGTGAGCTAGCTTCCGTGCATAATTATGGCGGAAAGATCCTTTTGGCGTACTATAGCCATGGCAATGCTGTTGAATCTGGCTGAAAAATTGTATTTTATTGACATTTTCGACTAATGTCGTGGTGAACTAACTTCCTTGCATACGCAAGGAGGAAAAATCGTTTTGGAGTGCTACAGCCACCGCAATGCAGAAGAATCTGTCCGGAAAATTCATTTTTATGGACATTTTCGATTAATATCGTGGGGAGCTAACTTTCTTGCATAAATTAGGAGGAAAGATTCTATTGGGGTGCTATAGGCATTGCAATGCTATAGAATCGTCGTGGAAAATTCAATTATATTGACATTTTCGACCTATACCGTGGTGAGCTATCTTGCTTGCATACGTAAGGTGCAAAAATCCTTTTGGAGTGCAGCAGCCACATCAATGCAGAAGTATCTGTCTGGAAAATTCAATTTTATTGACATTTTTGACAAATATCGTGGTGAGCAAACTTTCTTCCATAATTATGGAGGAAAGATCATTTTGGCGTGCTTTAGGCATTGCAATGCTATAGAATCTGGATGGAAAATTCAATTTTATTGACATTTTCGACTAATGTCGTGATGAGCCGACTTTCTTGCATAAATAAGGAGGAAAGATACTCTTGGCATGCTATAGGCACTGCAATGCTCTGGTATATGGCTGAAAAGTTCAATTTTATTGTATGTTTCGACTAACATCGTGGTGAGCTAGCTTCCTTGCATAATCATGGAGGAAAAATCCTTTTGGCGAACTATAGCCATTGCAATATTGTATAATCTGGCTGGAAAATTCAATTTTATTGACATTTTCGGCTAATATCTTGGTGAGTTAACTTCGTTACATAAGTAAGGAGGGAAGATACTTTCGGCGTGCTATAGCCGTTGCAATGCTGCAGAATCTGGCTGGAAAGTTCAATTTTATTGACGTCTTCGGCTAATATCGTGGTGAGCTAGCTTCCTTGCATAATCATGGAGGAAAAATCCTTTTGGCGAACTATAGCCATTGCAATATTGTATAATCTGGCTGGAAAATTCAATTTTATTGACATTTTCGACTAATATGGTGGTGAGCTATCTTTCTTGCATAAATAAGCAGGAAAGATTCTATTGGCGTGCTATTGCGATTGCAATGCTACAGAAACTGGCTGTAAAGTTCAATTTTATTGACATTTTCGACTAATATGGTGGTGAGCTATCTTTCTTG
>NW_016920957.1:0-770 GCF_001483705.2 Eufriesea mexicana
TCAACCTAACGTGCCGAGAACACTATTGTTGGCATCCGCGAAAACAAGCAGAATATACTAGTGCACAGAGGTGCGCAGAAACCCACCGCATTGCAGTGAATAACACGAGGGTCGAAGATGACCTAGCCTTACCTGACCTAACCTTACCTAGCCGAAAGTCCCATTTCTCAACATGGCGTGCTGCGGCCACTGCTCCTGGCCTCCGCAGAGCAAAGTAGGCCACTGAAATCCGCCTAAAAGCTGTGCAAAGCACGAAGGTGAAAGTAACCCATCCTAACCCAGCCAAACGTGTCAAACCCAAAAGTAGCCTAGCCCAACCTAACATGGCGAGACCACTATTGCTTGCCTCCCAGAGGCAAGCAGACTGAAGTGCAGCACAGTGGGGAGCAGTAATCCTCCGAACGTCAGTGTACAACACGAAAGTCAAAGCTACCATTACCAAACATATATTACCAAACATAGCGCAGCCAATACTAATGAAACGTAGCATAACACAACCTAACGTGCCGAGGCCGCAACTGCTGGAGCAGACAATACTAATGAAACGTAGCATAACACAACCTAACGTGCCGAGGCCGCAACTGCTGGCCGCCCGAGAGCCGTGCAGCAAATGTGAGCGCAATAGAGCGGAGAAGTCCATCCAGAGCGGTAAATGGCACAAAAGTCTAAGCTAAGCAAACCTAACATAACCAAAATTGTCATACGCGAACGTAGAGTAACTAAGCCTAACTCGCCGAGACCACCATTGCTGGCCTCCCCAGAGCCAAGCA
>NW_016920958.1:0-7817 GCF_001483705.2 Eufriesea mexicana
AGAACACAGTAGAGCGCAGACATCCAGCGGAAAACCGTGTAAACCACGAAAGCCAAAGCTGTCTAAGCCTAACCCAGATAAAGGTAACCTAACCAAACGTAGCCTAACACAACGAGTCGTGCCTAGACCACCATTGCTGGCCTCCCCTGAGCCAAGCAGAACACACTAGACCACAGTAGATAGCAGAAGACGAGCGAAAAGCAGTTTATGCCACGAAAGTCAATGCAATCCGAAACTAACACAAACTAATGTAACTTAACCAAACGTAGCCTAACTCTATCTAACGTGCCGAGACCACGGTTGCTGGCCTTCACCGAGGCGAGCAGGACATAGTAGAGCAATGTGGAGCATAGAAATCCGTCGACTAGCGGTGCATAACACAAAACTCACACCTGTACCAACCTGACCTAACCAATCGTGACATAACCAAACGTAGCTTAACAAATTCATCGTGCCACGACCACTATTGCTGGCCTCCCTAGAGTCGAGCAGAGTGTAGTAGAGCACAGTAGAGCGCAGAAAGTCATCAAATAACAGTTTATGCCACAAAAGTCAAAGATATTCTAACCTAACTAGGCCTAACCTGACCTAACCCGACAGAGAATAACTAAACCGAACCAGCCGCGACCACTATTGCTAGCTTCCCCAGGGACAAGCAGAATATGATCGAGCATAGTAGAGCACACAGGTCCATAGAATGGCAGTGTACAGCACGAAAGTCGAAGATACCCTAACTTAACCCAAACATACCTAACATAACCAAACGTAGCTTAATACCGCCTAACGCGCCGCGGCCAATATTTCTGGAATTCCCTGAGCAAATGAGGGAGTATTAGGTCGCTCTAGAGCGCAGAAAACCACCGAATAGCAGTATATAGCACAGAAGTCAGAGCTATCTTATCTTAACCTAACCGAACGTAACCTAACCAGACGCAGACTAGCACACCCTAACCCAGGGCCGAGCAAAACATATTAGAGCACAGCAGAGCGCAACAATCTGCCGAATAGCAGTGTATAGCGCAAATGTCAGATCCATCTCTTCCTAACATGACCAAACGTAACACAACCGAAGTTGATATAACTCAAACTAACGTGCCGAGAACCCTGTTACTGGCCTCCACAGAGACAAGCAGAATGTACAATAGCTCCGAAGAGCGCAGAAATAAACCGCAATGCATTGTATAGCTCAAAAGTCAGAGATATACTGACCAAGGCGTCGTAACCTAGCCCGACCTAACGTAGCCAAACTCAACCATACTTGCCCAGACCACTATTACTTGCCTCCCCAGACCCAAGCACAATATAACAGAGGAGAGCAAACTACAGGAACCAGCAGAATTGCAGTAAATACCAGAAAAGACAAACCTACGCAAAGCTAACCCAAGCTAACGTAACATTACCATACGGAGAATACCTCAAAACGACGTGCCGCGACTACGGTCGCTGGCCTCCTCGGAATCGGACAGTGTACACCAGAGCGCAGGAAGCCGCCGAGGAGCAATGTAAAGCACAAAAGTCAATGATATCCTATCCTAACCAGACCTAACTTATCCTAACCGAACGTAGAATAGCTAAAGTTTGCGTGTCGCGACTACTATCGCTGGCTTCCCCATAGGGAAGCAGAATATGATAGGGGAGAGTAGAGCACAGAAGCCTGTAGAATATCAGTGTTGAGCCCATAAGTCGAAGATGTCACAACCACACCTAACCAAACCTAACCTAGCCAAACGTAGCACAACTCAACCCAACGTGCCGAGAGCACTACTCCTGGCGTGCACAGAAACAAGCAGGGTGCGATAGCACGCCGAAGAGTGCAGAAGTCCATAGAATAGCAGGGTGTATAACAAAAGTCGAAACTATCCTTACCAAACATGAGCAAACCTAACCAAACCCTACGTAACGTTGCTAAACCAAATGTGCCACGACCACTATTCCTGGCCTCCGCAGAGACAAACGGATGCTAGTACAGCAGTGCAGAGCGCACGGGACGACTGAATGGCCGTGCGCAGCGCACAGGTCAAAGCCACCCTAACCAAACTTAACATAACCTAACATAACCAATCGTGACGTAACTCAACCTGACATGACGGGGCCACAGTTGCTGGCCTTCCCAGGGCCGAGTAGAGCATATTAGGGCCCAGTATAGTGCAGAAGTCCACCGAAGATCTGTATATATCAAAGAAGTCGTAGCTATCCTCTCCTACCCTGACCAAACGGTACATAACCAGGTTTAGCATAAAACAGGCTGAAGTGCCGGGACCGCTATTACTGGCCTCCCCAGAGTCGAGCGGAGCATAGTAGAGCAATGTGGATGGCAGAAATACGACGAAGAGCCGTGTGTAGCACAAAAGCCGATGATAACCTGGCCAAACATTACCTAACCTAGCCCAACCGTCCGTAGCATGACCCAACCTAAAGCGTTGCGACCACTGTTGTTGGCGTCCCCAGAGACACGTAGAATATGATAGGGCATAGTAGAGCCCAGATGTCCATAGGAGAGCTGCGTTGAGCACAAAAGTCAGAAATACCCTAACCTAACCCAAGACAGCCTTACTACACCAAACGTAATCTAACACAACCTAACGCGCTGGGACCAGTATTGCTGTTCTCCAAAGAGCCGAACGGAGCATAATAGAGGAGAGTAGATTGCAGGAATAGATAGGATCGCAGTGCATAGCAGAAAAGTCGAAGACGTCCAAAACTAGCCATAACTAGCATAACCTGACCAAACGTAGCGTATACCAACCTAACTTGGCGATACCACAATTAATGGCCTCCCCATAGCCAAGCAGAACATACTAGAGGTAAGTAGAGCGCAGACATCAGCGGCGTTTCAGTGAATAGCAGAAAAGTCAAAGGTATTCTAACCTACACTGGCCTAACGTAGCCCAAGAGGACGTTGCCTAACACAGCATAACGTGCCTAGACGTCTATGGCTGTCTTTTCCAGAGCAAAGCTGAACACATCAGATCACAGTGGAGCGCCGGAATCCAGCGAATAGCAGCGCACACCGCAAAAGTCAAAGACATCCTCTACTAACCTAACCAAACGTAACATACCAATCGTAACCCATCTCATCTTAACGTGTAGCGGCAGCTATTACTGGCCTCCCCACAGGCGTGCAGAGCATAGCAGCGTACAGTAGAGCGCAGAAATCCAACAAATGAGTGTCTCTGGCAAGAAAGCCAAAGCTAACCGAACCTAACTCTATCAAACGTAACCTAGCCAAACGTACGCTAACTCAACCTAACGCGCCGAGACCACTATTGCTGGCCACCGCGGAGCCAAGCAGTACATATTAGAGCATAGTATAGCGCAGGAGCTCAACGAATATCAGTATACAGCGCAAAAGTCGCTGCTACCCACTCCTACACTAACTAAACGAAACATAACCAAACGAAGCCTGAATGAAACTAACGTGCCGGGACCACTATTACTGGCATCCCAGGGTCGAGCAGGGTATATTAGAGCAACGTAGCGCGTAGAAATGCCACGAATAACGGTGTGCAACACGAAATTCAAATCATTCCGAACCTTACCTAAACTAACGCAACCTAACAAAACGTTGCCTAACTCAAACTCTCGGGTCAAGACCACTGTTACTTGCCACTCCAGTGCCGAGCAGAGTATAGTAGAGCAATGCAGAGCGTAAAAATCCACAGAATAGCAGTGTATAGCTCAAAAGTCACAGCTACCCTATCGTAAACCGATCGAAGCCTAGTAAAACGAAACTTAACCTGACCTAACCTAACATGCCGAGACCGGTATTTGTGGGATCCCCAGAGCGAAGCAGAGAATACTATAGAAAGGTAGATCACAGGAAGCAGGCAAATATCAGTGTATAACACAGAAATCAAAGATACCATAGACTAATATGGCCAAACCTAACCTAACCTAACGTAGAGTAACTAAACCTAATCAGCCGAGACCTATATTGCTGGCACCCCAAGTGCAAAGCAGAACATACAACATCAGAGTATAGCGCAGGAATCCATCGAAAAGCAGTTTATAACACAAAAGTCAAATGCCATGTTAACCAAACATAACCTAAGTCAACCTATCGTACAATGACCGCCGTTTCTGCTCTCTCCAGTGTCGGGCAGAGTATAGTAGAGCACAGTAGAGCGAAATATCTCCAGAATGGCACGAAGGTCAAGGCTATTCTGTCCTAACACAGCCAAGCGGGGCATAAGCAAACGTAACGCCACCCAACATTTCGCGCCGCGAACGACATAGCTGGCCTCAAGAGAGCAAAGCGGACCATTATACAGCAAAGTAGATCGCAGAAATCCACCGAATACCAGAGTATACCACGAAAGTCGAAGCAATCCAAGCCTATCCCAAACTAGCATAACCTAAGCGAACGCAGCCTAACTCAGCCTAACGTTCCGAGATGACTATTGCTATCCCCCCCCCCGGAACCAAGCAGAGCATGGTAGAGCACAGTAGAGCGCAAAAGTCAATCGAACAGCGGTGTATATCACAAAAGTCAAAGCTTTTCTACCGAAACTTAACCAAATCCAACAAAACCAAACGGAACAGGGCCCAACATAACATGCCGCGACCACTACTCCTGGCTTCACCGGTGAAAAGCACGTTGTGATTTTGCACAGTATGGCGCAGGAGTCCATGTAACAGCAGTGTGTAGCACATAAGTCAGTGCTGTCCTGACCAAACTCGACGTAACCTAACATCGCAAAACGTCTTCTAACAATGCCTAACGTGCCGCGACAACTAGTGTTGGCCTCCCGAGGGCCGAGCGGAGCATACTAGAGAAATGTAGAGCGCAAGGGTCCACCGTAGTGCATTGTATAGCACAAAAGTCTAAGCTACCATTTCCTAACCTGAGCAAACGAAACATATCCAAACGGAACATTGCTCGGCCTTGTGTGCCGAGGCCACTACTGCTGGCCACCACCTAGCCAAGCAGAATATACTATAGCACAGTAGAGCGCAGAAATCCGCTGCATTTTAGTGTTCAAGCCCAAAGTCGAAGATATCCTAACATAACTTGACGCTTCCTAACCTAACCAAACATAACAGAACTCAACCTAACGTGTCGAGACCACTATTGCCGGCCTACCTAGGAACAAGCGGAACTTACTAGAGCACACTGTAACGCATAATTCCACCGAATAGCAGTATACAGTACAAAAGTCAAAGCTATACTATCCTAATATAACCAACCTTCACTCGACCAAACATAACATAACACAATCCAACGCGCCAAGGCAACTGTTGCTGGCCTCCCCAGGGCCGAGCAGAATATAGTAGAGCGCAATAGGACGCAGGATTCCACCTAATAACTGTGTATGGCACTAAGGTCACAGCCAATCTTACAGAACCTAACATGACCAAACCTAACGAAACGTAATATATCGCAAGCTAACGTGCAGTGGCCACTATCGCTGGCCTCCCCAGAGCCAAGCAGAAAATATTGCAGCACAGCAAAGCGCAGAAGTCCACCGATAAGCAGTGTTCAGCACAAAAGATAAAGCTTCCCGCTCAAACATAGCCTGACCCCACATAACCGAACGTAACATGACACAACATAACGGGCCGACGCTACCATAGCTGGCGTACACAGAGCCAAGCTGAAAATATTGGAGCACTGTTGGGTGCAGAGATCCACCTAGTATCAGACTATAGCGCTAAAGTCAAATCTACCCTCTCCTGACCTATCCTATCGTAACATAACGGAACGTAACATATCTGAACCTAACGTGAAGCAACCAAAATTGCTGGCCTCCCCAGAGCAAACAGAATGCATTAGTGGAGAGTAGAACACAGAAATCCGTAGAATCGCAGTGTATATCGGGAGGGACAAAGCTGCGCAAACCTAACAAAGACGAACAGGGCACAGCCTAGCGTAGCCTAACACGACCAAACGTGCCGATACCGCTATAGCTGCCCTCCCCAGTGTCAAAGAAGACATACTAGAGCACAGTAGAGCGCAGAAATCCACCGAATAGCAGTGCACAACATAAAGGTTAAAGGTATCCTAACCAAACGTTTCACAGAACAGCCTAACCGAAAGCAACGTGACTCAACATAACGTGCCGAGACCGCTGTTGACGGCTCTCTGAGAGCCAGCCTAAGAGGGCTAGAGCAGTATAGGGAGCCCATATCCACCTAATAGAAGACTATGGCACTAAGGTCAAAGCTTCCCTCTCCTAACCAAACCAATATTAATTTAACCAGACGCAACATAACACAACCTAACGTGCCGCGACCAATACTGATGGCCTTCCCAGAGTCATATAGAATATATTACTGGGGAGTAGAACGCAGACACCCATAGAATCGCACTGTACATCAGAAAAGTCAATGCTACCTGAGGCTAACCAATACCAGCAGAACATAACCAAACATAGACCGATTCAAACTAACGTGCCAAGACCGCTATTCCTGCCCTCCCCAGAGCGAAGCGGGAAATATTAGAGCACAGTGGAGCGCAGAAGTCCACCGAAAAGCTGTGCAAAGCACAAAAGTTAATGCTACCCTTACCAAACGGAGCCTAACCCGACTTAATCGAACGAAGCCTCACAAATCATAACGTACAGAGACCACCGTCACTGGCACTGCCAGAGCGAGGCTGAAGATATCAGAGTTCTGTAGGGCGCAGAAATACAACTAATATCAAAATATGGCACTGAAGTCAAAGTTACCCCTCCTAACCAAAAGAACCGTAACGTAATGGAACGTATGAGAATTTAACATTACGTGCCGCATCCACTATTAGTGGACTCTCCAGATCCAAGCAGAACATGCAGGAGCACAGTAGATTGCAGGGATCCACCTAGCAGCAGACGATAACATTAAAGTCAGAGCTACACCCTCCTATCCAAACCAATCGTAACATAACCAAACGTATCCTAACCTAGCATAACGTGTCGCGACCACTATTAAGGGATTCTGCAGAGCCAAGCAGGAGGTACTAGAGCACACAAGAGCGCAGAAATCCAGAGAGTAGCAGTTCACAGCCCAGAAGTTGAAACTACAGTGCCCATACTTATCCAAAGCCTACCTAACAGAACGTAACATGACTGAACAAAACGGGCCGAGATAATTATTGCTGGCCTTCCCAGATCCAGGCTGAAATTATTAGAGCACTGAAGGGCGTAGAAATCCACCTAATAGAAGACTATAGCACTAACGGAAATGCTAGCCTCTCCCAGCCAAGCCAATAGTTACATGAACGAAACTAACCCCTCTCAAACTAACGTGCCGTGACCTCCAATGCTTGCCTCCACAGAGACAAGCACGATATGCTAGAACACAGCAAAGCGCCGAAATACGCCGAAAGGCAGTGTACAGCACAAAAGTTAAAACTGCTCTTCCTAAACGTAACCTAACCCAACCTAACAGAACTTAGCCTGACTCATCGTAAAGTGCCGAGACCACGCTCACTGGCCTTGCCAGGGCCAAGCTGAAAGAATGATGTGCAGAAATCCACCTAGCAGCAGGCAATGTCACTAAAGTCGAAGCTATTCTGTCCAATCCTAGTCAATCGTAACACAACAAAGCGTATCCTAACTCAACCCATCGTGCCGCAACAAATATAGCTGCCCTCCACAGAGTCAAACAGAGCAGATTAGTGCAGAGCAGATGGCAGAAATCCATCGCATTTCCGTGTCTGTAAGAAAAGTCAAAACATCCCAAGCCTAACCCAAGCCAAGCGAACATATTCGATTATAGCCTGCCTCAACCTAACTTGCCGATACCGCTACTGCTGCCCTCCCCAGGGACAAGCAGGAACTACTAGAGCGCAGTAGTACGCAGAGAGCGCTGCAACGAATAGCAGTGTACATCGCAAA
>NW_016920959.1:0-662 GCF_001483705.2 Eufriesea mexicana
TGGCCAATATAATCTTTCGTCCTTTTTTAAGCAAGAAAGGTAGCTCACCACGATATCAGTTGAGAGTGTCAAAAAAATTGGGCTTTCCGGCCAGATTCTGCAGCATTGCAATGCTTATAGCATGCCAACAGAATCTTTCCTCCTGATATATGGAAGAAAGTTAGCTCACCATCATATTAGTCGAAAATGTCGATAAAATAGATTTTTCCAACCAGATTCTTTGGCATTCCAATGGCAACCAATGGCACCAGCACGCCAAAAGAATCTTTCCGCCTTATTTACGCAAGAAAGATAGTTAACCACAATATTAGTCGAAAATGACAATAAAATGTATCTGCCAGGCACATTCTATATCATTGCTATGGCTATAGCACGCCGGTAGAATCTTTCCTCCTTATTTATGCAAGAAAGGCATCTCAGCACATTATTAGACGAAAATGTCAATAAAATTGAATTTTCAATCCAGATTCTATATCACTGAGATGGTTACAGCTTGCCAATATAATATTTCCTCCTTTATTATGCGAGAAAGCTAGCTCACCACGATATTTGTGGAAAATGTCAATAACATTGAATCTGCCAGGCACATTCCATATCACTGCAATAGCTATAGCACGCCAGTAGAATCTTTCCCCCTTATTTATGCAAGAAAGGCAGCTCAC
>NW_016920960.1:0-1725 GCF_001483705.2 Eufriesea mexicana
GAAAATATCAGAACGCAGTAGAGCGCAGAAAATGGAGGACAGCAGCTTATAGCACAGATGGCTGAACTTCCCTATCCTAACCTCACCACACGTAACAAAGCCAAGCGTGGCATATCTCACCCTCACGTGCCTAGACCACTATTACTGGCCCCCAGAGCTACAAGTAGAATATACTAGGTACAGCGGAGCGCAGAAATCCACCACATTGCATTCTATAGCATAAAAGTCGAACATATCCTGACCTCACCTAACCTACCCAAACGCAGAGTAACGCAACACAAGTGACGAGACCAATACCGATGGCCTCCCCAGTGCCAGCTGCAGGACATTAGAGCACATTAGAGCGCAGTAGTCTTCCGAATACCAGTGAATAGCACAGAAGTCAAAGTATCCTCTCCCAACCAAGCCAAACGTAACATATCCAAACGTAGCCTAGCTCAACCGAACATGACAAGGCCATTATTCCTGGCCTCCACAGAGACAAACAGCATGTAGTGCGCAGAAATCGACCGCATTGCAGTAATAGCCCAAAAGTCGAAGGTATCATAACATAACCTGATCTAACCTATCATAACTAAACGTACCGTAACTCAACAGAGCGTGCCGCAACCACTGCTGCGGGGCACCCCAGAGCCAAGCAGAATACAGCAGAGCACAGTAGATCGCAGGAACACGCCGCATAATAGCGTATAGCATGAAAGTCGAAGTCGTCCTAACATAACATAACTTAACATAACATAACTTAACCTAATAGAACGCAGCCTAGCTCAACATAACGTGCTGCGACCATAATTGCTGTCCAGCCCAGGAACAAGCAGAATATAGCAGAGTACATTCGAGGGCAGAAATTGTCCGAATAACAGTGTATAGCACCAAGGTCAATACAACCCTAACAATACCTAACCTAGACCAGCCAAACGAAACGTAACCTGCCTCAACCTAACGCGCCGAGACCACAATCCCTGGCCTCCCCAGTGACAAGCAGAACATATTAGAGCACACTAGAGAGCACAAATCCGCGGATAGCAGTGTATAGCGCAAATGTCTAAACTATCCATTTCTAACCTCCCCAATGGTAACATGACCGAACGTAACATAGCTCAACCTAACGTGCCGAGACCACTATTGATTGAAGGCCCAGAGCCAAGTAGAATATACTGGAGTACAATAGAGCGCAGAAGTCCTCGGAATAGCAGTGCATAGCACAAAAGTCAAAGCTACCCTATGCTAATATGTCCAACCTTCGCATAGACGAACGTAGCATAACTAAACCTAACGTATCCTGACGACTATCACTGGCATCCCAAGAGTCGAGCAGAACACGGGAGAGGAGGGTAGGGCACAGAAATCCATAGAATTGCAGTGTATAGCAGAGAAATCGATGCTACCCAGACCTAACCGTAACTAACATCACCTAACCATACGTAGAAGAACTAAGCGTAACCTGGAGCAATCACTATTGTTGGCCTCGCCAGAGCCTAGCAGAGTGCAGTAGAGCACAGTAGGGTGCAGATATCCGCCGGATAACAGTGTACGGTACGAAAGCCAAATCTACCCTTACCGTACCAAACGAAAAACGTAACCTAACCTAGCCAAACGTAACCAAACATAGCCAAACGTAACTTAACCAAACCTAACGCGCTGAGACCATATTTGCTGGCCCTCCAGGGCCAAGCCGAATATATTATAGGTGATCAACGCTCAGAAATCCATAGTATCGCAGCG
>NW_016920960.1:1759-2438 GCF_001483705.2 Eufriesea mexicana
ACCTAACACGGACCAGGATAGCCTAACTAACATTAGTATAACAAAATATATCGTGCAGCGGCCACTATTGCTGGCCTCCACAGGGCCATGCAATGTATTGTAGAGCGCAGCAGAGCGCAGGATTCCTCGGAAAAGCAGCGAGTAACAGGAAAGTCAAAGCAATCCTAACCAAATAGAGCATAGCCTAACCTGCCCAAACGTAATATAACTCAACAAATCCTGCCGAGAAGAGTATTGCAGTCCTTCCCAGAGCCAAGCAGAAAATATTGGAACACAGTAGAGTGCAGAAACCCACCAAAAAGCAATGCGTAACACAAAAGACAAAGCTATTCTAACCTAACCTAACGAAACGTGACGCAGCCAAGCGTAACCTAACTAAACCTAACATGACGAGACCTCGATTGCTGACCTCCACAGGGACAAGCAGATTACACTAGAGCACAGCACTGCGCGGAAATCCTCCGCATTGCTGTGAATACCTCACAAGTCTAAGATAAACCTAACATAAACAGACCTAACCTTACCTAACCGAACGTGGCGTAACTCAACAGGGCGTTACGCGTCCGCTATTGCTAGCTTCAACTGGACCAAGCAGAGTATAGCAGAGCACGGTCGAGCGCAGGAATACACCGAATAGCTGGGTACAGCACGAAGGTCAAGGATAACCTGAACGAGCTTG
>NW_016920961.1:0-3654 GCF_001483705.2 Eufriesea mexicana
GTGGAGCAGAGTACAGTAGAGCAATGGAGAGCCTAGAAATCTTCCGAACACCGGAATATAGCGGAAAAGTCGAAGCTACCCTATCCTATCCTAACCAACGGTAACATTACTAAACGTACCCTAACGTATTCTATGGAGCCATCAACACTAATGCTGGTCTCCCCAGAGTCTAGCAGAATACAGCAGAACACAGTAGAGCGCAGTAAGCCGCCAAATAGCAATGTATAGAGCAAAAGGCAAAGATATCCTGACATAAACAGGCCTATCTAACCAAATCAAACGTAGAGTAACTAAACCTAACGTGTCGCGGCCACTATTGCTGGCTTCACCAGAGGCACGCAGAATATGGTGGAGCAGAGTAGAGCACAGAAGTCCATAGGATACACTTGCTGGGCACATGTAGCAAAGCTATACTAACCAAACTCAACCAAACATAACCTAACGGAAAGTGACCTATCCCAAGCTAACATGCCGCGAGTATTGTAAGTATTGCTGTCCTCCACAGAGCCAAGCAGATCATGATAGAAAAGAGTAGAGCGCAGAAGTGCATAGAATCGCAGTATGCAGCAGAAATGTCGAAGCTATCCAAACCGAACCAGGGCTAAGATAACCTAACCAAACATATCCTACCTCAACCTATGTCGCCGAGACAACTATTGCTGGTTTCCCCAGAGCCAAGCAGAACATACTAGAGCAAAGTAGAGCGAAGAAATACATCGAATGGCAGCGTATACTGCGAAAGTCAAATCTACCCGAACCAAACCGAAGCGAACGTTACATAACCTCACGTAACTTAACTCCACCTCACGGGCCTAGACCACTTATAGTGGCCTCCCCGGAGTCGAGCGGTGAATAGCAGACCAACGTATAGCGCAGGAATCCACCGAAAAGCAGTGAGTAGCACAAAAGCCAAAGCAATCCTAACCAAACCTGGCATATCCTAACCTTACAATACATAGAATAACTAAACCTGACAGGCTGAGACATCTATTGCTGGCCTCCCCAGAGCCAAGCCGAACAAATTAGAGCACAGGAGGGCGCAAAAATCCACCGAATGACTGTCTATGCCAAGAAAGTTAAAGATAAAGGAACCTAACCCAAACAAGCCTACTCTCACCAAACGTAACCTAACTCAACCGTACGTGCCGAGCACACAATTGCCGGCATCCCCAGAGCCAGGCAAAGCATATTAGGGCACAGTATATCGTAGTAATCCACCGAAAAGCTGTGTATAGCACAAAAGTCAAAGCTATCCTCTCCTAACCTAACGAAACATGGCACAACCAAACGTAACGTAATTCAACCTATCTTGCCTCGACCGCTATTGCTGGTCTCCCCAGAGTCGAGCAGAGTGTATTAGAGCAACGAAGAGCGCAGAAGTCCACCTAATTGCAGTGTACAGCACAAAGGTCAACGTAACCCTACCCTAACCTAACCAAACGTAACACGACCAGACGTAACCAAGCTCAAACTAACGTGCCGCCACCACTGTTGCTGGCATCCGCAGAGGCAAGTAGAACATATAGAGGAGAGTAGGACGCAGAAATCCACAGAATCGCAGTGTACAGCTGAAAATTCAAAGATATTCAAGGCTAACCCAAAATAACACAACGTGTCCAGGCGTGGGCAAACAGAGCGTTACGTGAGGTGACTAATATTGCTGGCTTCCAAAGGGTCTAGCGGATTAGAGTGGAGCACAGGGGAGCGTACTAATCCACGGAATAACAGCGAACAGCGCGAAAGGCAGAGCTACCCTGACCAAACGTAATCAAGTCAAACCTAACCAAACGTAACCTAACTAAACCTAAGGTGCCACGAGCACGATTGCTCGTGTCCCGAGAGTCAAGCAGAGTATAATAGAGCAAGGAAGAGCACAGGAATCTACCGAACAGCCGTGTACAGCACAAAAGTCGATGCTATCCTATCCTAACCCAGCCAAGCGTAACATAGCAGAATGTTATCTACCTCAACCTAACGTGCCGCGACCACTATTGCTGGCATCCCCAGCACCAATCGGAGCGTATTAGAGCACAGTAGAGCGCACGAATCTACCGAATAGTAGTGTACAGCACAAAGGTCAAAGCTACCAAATCCGGGGCTAACCAAACGCAACATAATCGAACGCAACCTTATGCAGACTAACGTGCCGATACCAATACTGTTGGCCTCCCCACATGGAAACAGAATATGCCAGAGCACGTTAGATCGCAGAAATCGACCCAATAGCAATTTATAGCACAGAAGTCAAAGCCATCCTTATCAAACAAAACCTAACCTTATCTAACCAAAGGGAAACTATCTCAACCTAGCGTACCACGAACGGCGTTGCTGGCCTCCACAGATTCAAGCAGACGCTAGTGCAGCAATGCAGTGTACAGTTATCGGCCGAAAAGCAGTGTGCAGCACAAAAGGCGTAGTTATCCTAACCAAACGTAACCAAACCTAGCAAAGCCAACCGTAAACTTACTGAGCCTAGGGTTGTTCATAGAATAGCAGTATTTAGCACAAAAGTCGAAGCTATGGTGACATAACACAACGTAACCTAACAAAGCCAAACGTAATATAAGCCAGGCGAACGTGCCGCGACAATTATTCCTGGCGTCCACGGGGACAAGCAGAGAGTGACAGCGCACAAAAGGTCGCAGAATGCCGTAGAATTGCCGTGGGTAGCACAAAGTCATACGTATCGCAGCGTAACCCAACGAAACCTAACAAATTCAAAACGTAATCTAACACATCCTGAAGTGGCGCGACCACAATCGTTGGCATCCCTAGAGCCAAGCTGAACTTATTAGTGGATGATAGAACTCTGAAATCCATGGAGTCGCTGTGTATGTCGGGAAAATCTAAGCTACCCATGCCTTTCCCGACCAACGGAACATGGACAAACATAGCCAAATCCACCATAACGCGCCGCCGTCACTATTGCTGGGCACCCCACGGCCAAGCAGAATATAGTGGAGCACAGTAGAGCGTAGAAACCCACCGAAAATCAGCATGTACCACGAAAGTCAAATCTATCCAGACCTAACCTGAATTAACGTAACGCAGCCAATTGTAGCCTAACTCAACGTAGCGGCCCGAGGCCACTATCACTGGCCTCCCCAGAGTCGAGCAGAGCTAAGTAGTGCTGCTTAGGGCGCTGAATTCCGCCATATATCAGTGTAGAGCACAAAAGTCATAGCTATCCTAACCTTACCTTACCAAACGTAATATAACCAAGCGCAACCTAACTTATCATAACGTGCCGAGGCCGCTATTACAGGCCTCCCGATAGCCAAGCAGAATATGCTAGGACAGAGTAGGCTGCAGGAATCCACCCCACTGCAGCGTTTCGCCGAATGTCGAAGATAACCTGACCTAAGCTGCCCTAACCCAACATATCCGAACGCAGCCTATATAAATATAAATTGCCGCGAACACTATCGCTGGCCTCCCAGCGCCAAGCAGAACATGCTAGAGCACTGTGGAACGCAGAAATTCACTGAAGAGCAGTATATAGTATATAGCAGTATATAGCACAAAAGTCGAATCTACACTGTCCTAGTCTAACCTAACCTAACATAAACGAACGTAACATAACACAAACAAATGTGCTACTACCGCTATTTCTGGCTTCCCCGGAGACAAGGAGAGTGCGATAGCGCACAATAG
>NW_016920961.1:4237-6603 GCF_001483705.2 Eufriesea mexicana
GGTAACCTAACATATCGTAGCCGAAGATAAAGTAACGTGCCGCGACCACTGCAGCTGACCCCCAGGGTCCAGCGGATTAGGGAAGAGCAATTGTGAGGGCAGGAATCCACCGAATATCTATCTAGGGCACGAAAGTCGAAGCTACCCTAGCCAAACCTAACCTAGCCTAAGCTATCCAAACGTAGTCTAAATAAACCAGACGTGCCAAGAACAGTACTTCTGGTTCCTCCAGCGCCATGCAGAGCATATGAGAGCACAGTATAGCGCACATGTGCAAGGAATAGCAGTATATAGCGCAAAAATTAATGCTAACTCCTCCTAAGCTAACCAAACGTAACATAACCAAACGTAGCCTAAATCAAGCTAGCGTGCAGGGAGCTCTATCACTGGCCTCACCAGTGTCGTGCAGAATATGGTAGAGCAGCATAGAGCGCAGAAATCCACCGAAAACTCGAGTATAGCACGGAAGACCAAGTTATCCTCTCCTAATCTATCCGAACTTAGTATAATCAAACGTACCCCAACTTAACCTAACGTGTCGAAACCGCTATTGCTGGAAACTCCTGAACCAAGCAGAAAATACCAGAGCACGGTAGAGTGCAGGAATCCGCCGAACGGCAGCTTTTAGCGCAAAAGTCAAGGCTAGCACCTCCTAACGTATCCTAACCTAACCTGACAAAGCGTAAAGTAACAAAACCCTTCGCGCCACGACCACTATTTCTAGCCTTCCCAGAGTCGAGCAGAGTATAGTAGAGGCATGTAGAGCGCAGGAATCCACAGAATAGCAGTTTATTGCTCAAAAGTCAAAGCTATTCTGTCCTAACCTATATAAACGTAATTTAATCAAACGTCCCCTAACCTAAGCGAAAGTGCCGAGAACAACATTGCTGGAATCCGCATTGCTAAGCAGGATATACTGGGGCACAATGAGTCGCAGGGAGCCCCCGAATAGCAGTGTGTAGCAGAAAAGGCAAATACGTCCTAACCTAACCTGACATAACCTATCAATGCCAGACGTGGACTATCTAAGCCTGGCAAGGTCAGACCACTGTTTCTGGCATCCACAGAACCAAGCAGAACATACTGGAGCACAGTAGAGTATACAATCCCAACGTATGGCAGCGCATATCACAGAAGTCAAAGCCAACATAGCCAAGCCTAATCCAACTAGGCCTAACCAGACGTAACATAACTCAGCCTATCGTTTCACGACCACAGTTGCTGGCCACCTAAGGGTCATGTAGAGTACAGTAGGGCAATGTAGCGCACAGAAATCCACCGAAGGGCAGTGTATAGAACAAAGGTCACAGCTACCCTGTAATAATCTAACCAAACGTAACATAACCGAGCGCAACGTAACTCAGACTAACATGCGGAAACCAACACTGTAGACATCCCCATAGCCTAGCAGAATATACTAGAGCACAGCCGAGTGCAGAAGTCCACCGAATTGCAATGCATATCACGGAAGTCAAAGCCATCATTGTCGAGCATAACCAAACCTGTACTGACCAAACGTAACATAGCTAAAGCAAACGTGTCACGACCAGTATTGCTGGCCTCCCCATAGACAAGCAGATAGTTGTAGAGCAATGCGGAGCGCAGATATCGACCGAACAGCAGTGTATAGCCCAAAGGTCAAAGCCATCCTAACCAAACTTAATCTAACCTAACCTAATCGAGCGTAACGTATATCAAGCACACATGCAACGACCGCCATTGCTGGCCTCCACAGAAACAAGCAGATGCTGGTAGAGCAATACAGTGCACAAATAACGACCGAAAAGCAATGTATAGCACAAAAGTCAGGCCTATACTAACCAAACCTATATGAACCTGGCCAAGCCATGCGTAACATAACTCAACCTTGCGAGCCGAGGCCACGATTTCTGGCCTCCCCAGACCAGAGCAGAATATATTAGAGCACAGCAGAGAGGAGATATCGACGGAATGGCAGTTTATAGCACAAAGGTCAAAGCCATCCTAACAAAACCTCCCCAAACCTAACCTAACCAAGCGAAAACTAACTCATACGAACTTCCCACCACTGCAGCTGCTGGCCGCACGAGGGCAAATTAGATTATAGAAGAGCAATGTAGAGCGCTATAGTCGTCTGAATAGCAGTGCATAGCGCAAAAGCCTCCTAACCAAACATAGCCAAACCTAACCGCGGAAAATGTAACATAACACAACCTATCGCGCAGGGGCCACAATTACCGGCATCCCCGGAGCCAAGCAGAATATACTAGAGCACAGTAGAGCGCAGAAGGCTACCGCACCTCAGTGTACAACAGAGAAGTCAAAGTTCTCATAACCGAACGTAGCCCAAACCTAACCTTACCAAACGTAGAATATCTCAGCCTGTC
>NW_016920961.1:9597-10575 GCF_001483705.2 Eufriesea mexicana
GAACAGAAATGCACCGAACAACAATGTATAGCACTAAAGTGAAAGCTCACCTACCCAAATATAGCCAAACTTAATATAGCCAAACGTAAGTTATTTCCAGGTATCGTGCCTAGACTACTATGGCTGAACTCCGCAGAGTCAACCGGAATATACTAGGGCACAGTAGAGGGCCGAAATCCGCCGCATTGAAATGTAAAGCAAAAAAGTAGAATATGTCCTAACCTAACGTGGAATAACATAACCTGACTGAGCGTATCCTGATTCAGCATGACGTGCCGATACACAATTGCTGGAGTCCCCAGAGCCAAACAGAAAATATGAGAGCACAGTAGAGCGCAGAAATCCACCGCATTGCAGTGAATAGCACAAAAGCCGAAGATATCAAAGCTTAACCTGACACCACCTAACCTAACCAAACGTAACACAACTTCACATAACGTACCTCGACCATGGCTGCTGGTAACCGCAGAGACGAGCAGAATGCAGAAGAACACCGTAGACCACAGAAATCCACCTGGAGGCGGTGTATAGTTTGAGTGCCAAAGCTATCCTAACCAAAAGTAACCTTACCGAACCAAACAAACCGTAACCTAACTAAAACTATCGTGCCGCGACCGTTATTTCTGGCATCCGCAGAGTCAAGCAGTACATATTAGAGCAATGTAGAACGCGGAAATCCACCTAATAGGAGCGCAGAGCTCAATGTCTGTAGTTACCATGCCCTAACATAACTATACGTGACGCAGCCGAACGTGGCATTACTCAACCCAACGAGCCAAGACCACTATTGCTAACCTCCACAGAGCCAAGCAGAATATACGAGAGCACAGTAGTGTGCAGTAATCCATCGAACAGCAGTGTATAGCATAAAATCTGAATCCATCGTTTCCTAACGTAACAAACTGTGACATAACACAAAATAACGTGCCGCGACCACTATTTCTGGCCACCCCAGATTTGAACAGAGTATAGTAGGCC
>NW_016920962.1:0-500 GCF_001483705.2 Eufriesea mexicana
TTCTATTGGCGTGATATAGACATTTCTTTGCTGTAGAATCTGACTGGAAAGTTCAATTTGATTAACAATTTCGAACAATATCCTTCTGAGTAGGCTTTCTTGCACGAATAAGGAGGAAAGATACCTTTGACGTGCTTTGCCACTGCAATGCAATAGAAACATACATGAAAGATCAATTTCATTGGCATTTTCGACAAATATCGTGATGTGCAAACTTTCTCGCATAAATGAGGGGGAAAGTTTCTACTGTCGTGATATAGCCTTTGCAATGCAATAGAGACTGACTGGATATACCAATTTCATTGACATTTTCGCAAAATATCGTGATGTGCAAACTTTCTCGCATGAATAAGTAGGATACATACAGTTGGCTTGCTAAAACCATTGCAATGCAATAGAGACTGACTGGATATACCAATTTCATTGACATTTTCGCAAAATATCGTGATGTGCAAACTTTCTCGCATAAATGAGGGGGAATGTTTCTACTGGCGTGATAT
>NW_016920963.1:0-494 GCF_001483705.2 Eufriesea mexicana
CCATACACTGTTATAAGTTGGATTCCTGTGATCTGCAGTGCTCCAGTATATTCTACTTGGCTCGCGGGATGCCGGAAGCAGTGGTCGCGGCAAGTCATGTTGAGTTATGCTACGTACGGTTAGGTTAGGTTAGGGCAGGTTAGGTTTGGATATCTCTGACTCTTGTACTGTGCACTGCTATTTTGTGGATTTGTGCTCTCGACATTGATCTACTATGCTCTGCTCGAATCTGTGTTGGCGAGCAATAGTGGCCGTGGCACGTTAGCTTGTGCTATGTTATGATTGGTTAGGTTAGGTTCGGACATGTTACGTTAGTGTATCATCGTCTTTTGTATTATTCACTGCATTGCGGTAGATTTCTGCGCACTGCTGTGCTCTAGCACATCCAGCTTGTCCCTGTGGAGGCCAGCAATAGTGGTCGCGGGCGTTGCGTTGTGTTAGGTTACGTTTGGCTTTGTTACGGTTGGTTATGTTGGTATAGGACTGCTTTCTCT
>NW_016920964.1:0-632 GCF_001483705.2 Eufriesea mexicana
AGTAGCCACGGCACGTTAGGTTGGGATAGGTTACTTTCGGTTAGGTTAGGTCAGGTTAAGCTTTGACAGGTTTACCCAGACTTTCGTGCTATACGCTGCTGTGCGGACGATATCTGCGCTCCACTGCACCCCCCTTTATTCTGCTTAGCCCTGGAAATGCCAGAAGTTTTGGTCTCAACACGTTAGGTTCAGTTACGTTACGTATTGTTAGTTTAGGTTGGACTACGTTCGGTAAGTGTAGATTTGGCATTCGTGCTATACACTGTTTTCGGGTGGCCCTCCGCGCTCGTCATTTCTCCACTATATTCCGCTCGGCTCTGAGGAGGCCACCAATAGTGGTCGCGGCACGTTACGTTTAGGTAGGCTGCGTTCGGTTATGTTAGGTTAGCTAGAGTTAGGTCTGGATAGTTGTCACTTTTGTGCTATAAAGTGCGGTTCTATGGACTTCTGCGCTCTACGGTCCTATAGTAAGCTTTGCTCGACTCCGTGGAGACCAGCAATTGTGGTAGAGGTACGTTAATTATGCTTGGTCTGGATGCTTTAAGGTTGGATATATTAAGACAGGGTAACCTTGACTTTTGCACTATACACTGCAATTCGGTGGACTTCTGCGCTTTAATGTGCTCTAGTAT
>NW_016920965.1:0-2422 GCF_001483705.2 Eufriesea mexicana
TCCTGGCCTCCACAGAGCTAAGCAGAATATACTACAGAAAGCAACATGGCAGAAACCCTCCGCCTTGCAGTGTATAGCACAAAAGTCGAAGCTATCCTATCGTAACACAACCAACAGACATAACCAAACGTAACATAACTCAACTTAACGTCGTGCGACCACAATTGCTGACCTCCCCAGAGCCTAGCAGGCTATACTCGAGTACAGTAGAGAGCCGAAACCCACAGCATCGCAGTCCACATCACAAATGTGAAAGATACACCAACCTAACCTGACCTAACCTGGCCTACACAAACGTAGTGTAACTCAACATATCGTGACGAGACCAATATATCTGGCCTCCCCAGAGCAAAGCAGAAAATATTAGAAAACTTCAGAGCACAGAAATCCAACGAACAACAGCATATAGCACAAAAGCCAAAGTACCCTATCCTAACATGGCCAAACGTAGCATTACCAATCGTAACCTAACTAAACTTAACATGGCGAGACCGCTATTGCTGGCCTCCACAGAGGCAAGCAGAATGTACTAGAACACAGCAGAGCGCAGAAAAACACCGCTTTGCAGTGAAAGGCACAAGGGCCGCAGATATCCTAACCTAACCTGACCTAACGTAACCTAAACGAACGTAGTATAATTGAATATGACGAGACGCGACCGCTACTCCTGGACGCCCAAGAGCCAAGCAGAATATGATAGAGAAGAGTAGATCACAGGAATCGACCGGATAATGGTGCATGTCGCGAAAGCCACAGCTATCCTAACCAAACTTCACCCAACATGGCCAAAGTACACGAAACTTAATCAAAGCTAACGTGCCTCGGCCACTACTGCTCGCCTCCCCAGATTCAAGACTAGTATAGTAGAGTAATGTAGAGGACGATCGCCGAATGGTAGTGTACAGCACGAGAGTAAACGAAATCCTTACCAAACCTTCCTAACCCAACCAAACCAAACGTAACCTAACTGAATCCAGCGTGCGACGACCACCATTTCTGGACTCCCAAGAGTCGAGCAGAGAATTGTACAGTAATGTAGATCGCAGAAATCCACCGAATAGCAGTGTATGGCACGAAAGTGAAAGCCATCCCGACCCGAACCATCCTATCCTAACATAACCGAACGTAACCGGACAAAACATATCGTGCCGCGACCTATATTGCTGGCCTGTTCAGATCCAAGAAGAACACATTAGCGGAGAGTAGAACGCAGGAGTGCAGTACGTGTCTCAAAGCCATCCTAAACGAAACTATCGTAACATAACCTAACCTAGTGTAGCGTAGCAAAACATAACGTGCCGCGACCACTATGCTGGCCTCCCCAGTGCCAAGCAGAAAATATTAGAGCACAGTAAGGCGCAGAAATGCACCGACTAGCAGCATGCGGCAAAGAAGTCGATGTTACACTGTCCTAACATAACAAAGCGCAACTTAGCCAAACGTAACATAACTCAACCTAACGTGCCGTGACCACTATTGCTGACCGCCCCAGACCCGAGCAGAACATACTAGCGGAGAGGAGAGTTCAGGAATCCATAGGAGCGCAGTGTATAGACGGAAGTCAGAGCTGTCTTAACCGAAATATACCCAACCTGACTTCGCAATTGTAACGTAATTGTGATCGTGGCGAGTTACGTTTGGTTAGGTTAGGCTGTGATAGGCTTGTTCAGGATGCCTCTGACTTCTGTGCTATGCACCGCAATGCGGTCGATATCTACGCTCTACTCTGCTCTAGACTATTCTGCTTGCCTCTGCGTAGGCCATCCATAGTGGCCTCGGCACGTTAGGTTGCTTTACGTTACGTTAGGTTATGTCACGTTTGGTTAGGTCAAGAAATGATAGATCCGACTTTTGTACCATACACTGATATTCCGTGGATTTCTTCGGTCTACTGATATGTAATATTCTCTGCCTTCCTCTGGTGAGGCCGGATACGGCGGCCGCGTGTCGTTAGGTGCGGCTAGGTGTACTGTGCTCTACTAAGTTCTGCTTGGTTCTGGGGATGCCAGTAATAGGGGTCTCAGCGCATTATGTTGAGATAGGCTACGTTTGGTTAGGTTACCATAGCTGTGACTATGTTGGAATACCTTGGACTATTCTCCAATAGACTGCGATTCCATAGGTTTCCGCGATCTACTCTCCTCTATTATGCTCTGCATGGCTCTGGGAGGCCAGCAATAGTGGTCGTTTCACGTTAGTTTGAGACATGTTACGTTTCCTTATATCAGGTTATGTCGAGATATGTTAGGTGATCTTTGGCTTTTATGCTACACACAGCTATTCTGCGGATTCCTGCGCTCCACAGTGCTCTATCAACACCAGCTTGGCTATCATTATACCAGCAATAGAGGTCGTGGCTCGTCAGGTTGAGATATGTTACGTGTGGTTATGCAACGTTTGGTCGCGTTGGTATAGGATTGCT
>NW_016920966.1:0-212 GCF_001483705.2 Eufriesea mexicana
TCATGCTTATTTATGCAAGTGGGTTTGCTCACCACGATATTAGTCGAAAATGTCGATAAAATCTAATTTTTCTGGCAGATTCTATGGAATTGCTGTGGCTACAGCAAGTCAATAGGATCTTTCCACCTTCTTTTGGAAAGCTGGATTGCACACTGCAATATTAGTCGAAAATGTCAATAAAATTGAATTATGCAGCGAGATTCTATAGCATT
>NW_016920967.1:0-687 GCF_001483705.2 Eufriesea mexicana
CCTGAGCTGACCTGAACTGGCCTTACCTGACCTGACATTACCTGACTCGACCTGACCTGTCCTTATTTTAATCGGCCATTCCTGAACTGACCTGACCAGGCATGATCTGGCCTGGCCTCACCTTACCAGACTTGACATGACTTGACCTGACCTGACCTGACCTGTCCTGACTGATCTGGCCTGAGCTGACCTGACCTGACCTGACTTGACCTGTCACCTCCTGACCTGAACTAAACTGACCTGACTTTTCCAGAGGAGACCTGACCTGACCTGACGTGACCTGACCTGACCAGACTGATCCGACCTGACCTGACCAGACCTGACATGGCCTGACCTGGCCTGACCTGAACTGACTAGAACTGACGTTACCTGACCTGACATTACCTGACCTGACCTGAACTGTCCTGACTTTAACCAGCCTTAGCTTACCTGACCTGTCCTGACTGACCTGACTTGACGTGACTGACCTGACCTGACCTGAACTCATACGACCTGGCCTCGCCTGGGCTGACCTGGCCAGACCATTCCTAGCCTGACCTCACCTTATCAGGCCTGACCATATATGACCTTGCATGGCCTGGCCTGGCCTGACCTGACCTCTCCTTCCTAGCCTGACCTCACCTTATCAGGCCTGACCATATATGACCTTGCCTGGCCTGGCCTGGCCTGACCTGACCTCTCCTGACG
>NW_016920968.1:0-714 GCF_001483705.2 Eufriesea mexicana
CTTTGACGACTGTGCTATACACTCCTATTCTGCACTGTGCTCTACTATATCCCGATTGGCTCACGGGACGTCAGCAATGGTGTTCGCGGCACGTTACTTTGCGTTACGTTACGTTTGGCTGTGTTAGGCTCGGTCGGGTTAGGTCAGCATAGCCTAGACTATTGTGCAATACACAGCTATTCTGTGGCTTTCTGCGCTCTACTGTGCACTACTGTATTCCGCTTGGCTCATGATGCGAAAAGAATGGTGTTCGCAGCACGTTATGTTGAATTATGTTACATTCGGTTATGTTAGCGTAGGCTTGGCGTGGTTATGGTAGCTTTGACATTCGTGCGATCCACTGCCTTTCGGTGGGTTTCTGCGCTCTGCTGAGACCTACTATGCTTGCCACTGTGGATGCCAAGTATAGTGGTCGCGGCTGGTTAGGTTCAGTTACGTTACGTTTGGCTAGGGTAGGTTGGTGGAGGTTTGAGTTTGGATAGCTTTGGCTCTTGTGCCAGAAACTGTCATTCGGTGAGCGTCTCAGCGCTCTGATGTGTTCTAGTATGTTCTGCTTGGCGATGAGGTAGCTGAAATCGCGGCCGCGACACGTTAGTCCGAGTTGGGCTGACGTATGGATAGATTAAGATAGCATAGTTTATGTCTGTATAGCTTTCACGTTTCCGCTACACACTGCCATTCTATTGACTTCTGCGCTCCACTTTCCTCCAATAT
>NW_016920969.1:0-636 GCF_001483705.2 Eufriesea mexicana
CCGCTTTGCATTGTACAGCACAAGAGTGAAAGACACCCTGACACAACCTGCCCTTACGTAACCATGCCGAACGTAGGCTGACACAACACGAAGTGCCGAGATCGGTATTGCTGGCACCCAGAGCCAAGCAGAGCACAATAGAGCAATACAGGGACCAGACATCCACCGAATGGCGGTGTATAGCACAAAAGTCAAAGCTCTCCTTTTTTTTCACGTGGGGGAAATCTTCCAAAGATACCCGGCCCCCTTAGGGGAGGGGGCGGGGTTATGTGGGATTTTTAACCACTAAAACCCCCACGATGTCCAGCCCTTCGCATTTCTGTGCGCCCTGGACTTCGCGGCGACGCAATTACCAGGACGCACCCGCGACGCAACCGCAGTTCCCTCCCGGCGCGACGAGTAATCGCACCCGAAACGATCATGTCCATGCGCGCGAGACGGGTCGTTAACAGGCACACACACACACAAACACCAACACGCATACCACCACACCGCAACGCACGCATACCCTGCGGACGCCGCGCGACCATCACGCGACGCAGCGCGCCCGGACCACGATCTCTCGAACTGACTGGCCCCCACACGTCAGCTCGTGGTCACCCTGACCTAGGTAACAACGGGAGAGAGAGACGGTCT
>NW_016920970.1:0-686 GCF_001483705.2 Eufriesea mexicana
ATTCTGTTGCAATGCAATAGCTGTAACAAACTAATAGTATCTTTCCCCCTTATTTATGCGGAATATCTTGCTCACCACGATATTACACGTAAATGTCAATAAAAAAGACTTTTCGTTCATATTCTATTGCAGTTTCATTCATATTCCATTGCAATGCAATGGCTATCGGAAAGCAATAGAATCGTTCCTCCTTATTTACGCAGAAAGGTTTGTTCACAACGATATTAGTCGAAAATGACAATAGAATTGAACTTTTCAGTCGGATTCTATTGCAATGCAATCGTTATAGCAAACCAATAGTATCTTTCCTCTGTATTTACGCAGAAAAGTGTGCTCACCACGATATTAATCGAAAATATCAATAAAATTGAACATTACTGTCAGATTATATTGCAATGCAATGCCTACGGCAAACCAATGGTATCCTTTCTCCTTATTTACACAGAAAAGTGTGCTCACTGCGGTAGACGCCGAAAATGTCAATAAAAACGAAGATGTTAATGAAATTGTACTTTTCGGTCAGATTCTATTACAATGCAATGGCGGTATCAAACCCATAGAATCTTTCCTTCGCACTTATACAGAGAAGTTTGCTCAACACGATATATGTCGAAAATGTCAAAAGAATAGAACTTTTCAGTCGGATTCTATTGCAATGCAATCGTTATAGCAAACGAATAGAATCT
>NW_016920971.1:0-3536 GCF_001483705.2 Eufriesea mexicana
GTGACGCGCAGCGACCACTGCTCCTGGCCTCCGCAGAGCCAAGCAGAACGTAGTAGAGCGCAGTAGTTCACAGAAATGAAAGGAAGAGCAGTGTAATGCACATAAATCAAGGTTGCCGGCCACAAAATTGCCAGACGTAACATACCCGAACGTAACCTAACCCAGGCTAACATGACGAGAACACTATTGCTGAATATACTGGAGCACAGCAGAGCGCAGAAATCCTCCGTAAAGCAGTGTAGGGCACAGCAGATGAAGCTGTCCTGACAAAACTTAGCCTAACACAACCTAACCGAGCGTAACCTGTCTGAACATAACGCGCTGTGATTCCTATTGCTTGCCTAGCCCAGGGCCAAGTTGAAAACATTAGAGCACTGTAGGGAGAAGGAATCCAACAATTAGCCGGCCATAGCCCTAAGGATAGTAGCCTATCCTACCATAGCCAAACGCAACATACCCAAACGTAGTATATCTCAACCTAACATGACGAAACCGCTATTGCAGGCCTCCACAGAGGCAAGCAGGATGTACTTGAGCACAGTAGAGCTCAGAAATCCACCGTATTGCAGTGAATAGTATAAAAGCCGCAGACATCCTAGCAAAACCGGATCTATCATAACCTAACCAAACATAGCATAGCTCAACATTACGCAGTGCATGGCACGAATGTCGAAGCTATCCTAGCTAAACTTAACCTAACCTAGACTATGGGAACGTAACATATCCAAACCTAACGTGCAGCGAAATCTATTGCTCGTCTCCCCATAGCCGAGCAGAGTGCAGTAGAGCCAAGAAGGCCACAGAAATCCACCGAATCGCAGTGTATAGCGCAAAAGTCAAGGCTATCCAATCCCAAACTGACGAAACGTGTGCTAAGAATACGTAACATATCTGAACCTAACGCGCCGAGACCACGATTTGTGGCCTCAACAGGTCCAGCAGAATATACCAGAGCACAGTAGAGAGCAGAAATCCGCCGCATTGCTCTGTATAGTCAAAGGTATCCTATCACAAAGTAACTAACCGTATCGCAACCGAACGTGACCAAACTCAAAGTTAAGTAGCGCTATCACTATTTCTGGCCTCTCCAAAGCCAAGCAGAGCATACTAGAGCACATTAGATCGTACAAATCCACCGAGTGGTAGTGTATACCACAAAAGTCATAGAGATCCCAGCCTAACCTGACATAGTCTAACCTAACCTAGCCCAGAAGGGCTCAAAATAATGTGCCGCGACCACTCCTCCAAGCAGAATGTAGTAGAGCACATTAGATAAGAGAAATCCACCAAATAGCTGTGTACAGCACGAAAGTCAAAGCTATCCTAACCAAACTTAGCCTAAACTAATCTAACCATCGTTGCCTAACACAATCTGACGTGCCACGACCACTATTGCTGACCTCATCAGAGTAGAGCAGAGTATAGTAAAGCAAGTCGAGCGAGGAAATCCGCCGAATAGGAGCGTACAGCGCAGAAGACAAAAAAACCCTAACCAAACCTTCCCAACCTACCCTAACGGAACGTAACATATTTCAACCTAGCCTGCCGAGACCACTATTACTGGCCACCCCAGAGCCAGGCAAAGCATATTAGAGGAGAGTTGAGCGCAGGAATCCATAGATGCGCATTGTACCGCAGAAAAGTCAAAGATACTGGGAACTAACCCAAACAAACGTCATCTAACATAACGTGGCAGAACCCTAAATAACTCACCGCGACCACGGTTGCTGGCCTCAACAGGGCCTAGCATATTATAACCGTGCACTGTAGAGGGCAGGGAACCACAAAAGAAATATGTATAGCACGAAAGCCAAAGCTATCCAAACCAAGCATAGCCTAAACTGACCTAACGGAACATAAACTAACTCAACCTATCGTGCCACGAAAGTTATTGCTACCCTCCCCATTGCCGAGCAGAACTAATTAGAGGAGAGCAGAGCGCCGAAATCCACCGAATAGCGCTGTACAGCACAAAAGTCGAGTATATCCTAACCTAACCTGGCTAAACCTAACCCAACCTTACGTAGCATAGCTCAACATGACGTGCCGCGAACACTGCTGCTGTCATCCCCAGGGTCGAGCAGGAAATAGTAGAGCACTGTTGATGACAGAAGTCCATGGATAACAGTTTAAAGCACGAAAGACTGTGCTATCATAACCGACCCTTACCTAACGTATCCCAACCAAACGTAACCTAACTCAACCTAGCGTGCCGCGAACGCTATTGCTCGAATCCCCAAAGTCGTGGAGAGCACTGTAGAGCAATGTAGAGCGCAGGAGTCTAACGAATAGCAGTGTTCAGGCAAAACGTCAAGGAGGTCCTAACCAAACGAAACATAACTCAGCCTAACGAGCCGAAACCACCATAACTGGCCACCCCAGAGCCACGCAGAAGACATTAGTGTACAGCAGATCACAGATATCCGTAGAATCGCAGCGTATATCAGAAGAGTTAAAGCTGCCCAAGCCTGACCCAAACCAACGGAACATAGCACAACATGACATAACTCAAACTAACGTGACGATACCGATATTGCTGCACACCCCAGAATCAAGCAGGACATACTAGAGCACAGCAGAGCGCAGAAATCCTCCGTAAAGCAGTGTAGGGCACAGCAGATGAAGCTGTCCTGACAAAACTTAGCCTAACGCAACATAACCGAGCGTAACCTGTCTGAACATATCGCGCTGTGATTCCTATTGCTTGCCTAGCCCAGGGCCAAGTTGAAAACATTAGAGCACTGTAGGGAGAAGGAATCCAACAAGTTGCCGGCCATAGCCCTAAGGTCAATGACATCCTATCTTAACCAAGCCGTACGTAACGTAACCAAAAGGTAGGGAGAAGGAATCCAACAAGTAGCCGGCCATAGCCCTAAGGTCAATGACATCCTATCTTAACCAAGCCGTACGTAACGTAACCAAACGCAACCCAACCCACACTAACTTGCCGCGAACCCCATTGCTGGTCTCCGCAGACTCAAGCGGAACAGGTTAGTGCAGAGTAGAACGCAGAAATCGTTGTATTCGCTGTGTATATCAGAAAAGTCGAAGCTAGACAAGCCTAACCCAAACCAACACGACATATCCGAACATAGCCTGACTCAACCTTGCGTGCAGACACCGCTATTGTTGCCCTCCCCAGAGCCCAGCAGGGCATACTGGAGCAGAGTAGAGCGTAGAAATCCGCCGAACAGGAGTGTACAGCAAAAAAATTAGAGATACCTTAACCAAACGTGGCCCAACCAAACCTAGCCGAAAGTAACATGACTCAACATAACGTACCGAGACCACGTCTGCTAGATTCCCCAGGGCAAAGCAGCATATGCTATAGTATAGTAGAGCGCAGTATTCCACCGCATTGCAGTGTATAGGACAAGTGTGAATGATATCCTGACCCAAACTGTCCGGACCGAACCGAACCGAACGTAGCCTAACTCAACACAAGGTTCCGAGGCGAGCATTGCTGTCCTACCCAGAGCCAAGCAGAGCGTATTAGTGCAACGAAGAGCACAGGGATCTACCGAATGGCAGTGTAT
>NW_016920972.1:0-4058 GCF_001483705.2 Eufriesea mexicana
CATTGCAATGGCTATAGCACGCCAATTGAATCTTTCCTCCTTATTTATGCAAGAAAGTTAGCTTATCTCGATATTTGTCGAAATTGTCAATAATATTTACTTTTGCAGCCACATTCTATATCGTTGCAATGGCTACAGTAGTCCAATAGTATCTTTCCTTCTTATTTATGCAAGGAATTCAGCTCACCACGATATTAGTCGAAAATGTCAATAAAAATGAATTTTCCTGCCAGGCTTCATAGCATTGCGATGGCTATAGCAGGCCAATAGAATCTTTTATCCGTATTTATGCAAGAAAGTTTGCTCACCTCACTATTAGTCGTAAATGTCAATAAAATTGAATTTTCCAGCGATATTCTGCAGCATTGCTATAGCTACAGCACGCCCGTAGAATATATCCTCCTTACTTATGCGAGAAAACCTGCTCACTGTAGTATGATTCGAAAATGTCCATAAATTTGAAATCTCCAGTCATATTCTATTCCATTGCAATGGCTATTGCACGCCAATAGGATATTTCCTCCTTATTTATGCAAGAAAGTTTTCTCATCACGATATTTGTCGATAATGCCAATAAAATTGAATTTTCCAACCAGATTCTAAAACAATGCAACGGCTATGTCACGCCAATACAATATTTCCTCCTTATTTATGCAGGAAAGTTAGCTCACAACGATATTAGCGGAAAATGACAAAAAAATTGAATTTTCCAGCCAGATTCTATAGCAATGAAGTGGCTATAGCACGCAAATAGAGCCTACCCTCCTTATTTATGCGAGAAAGTTTGCTCAGCACGATATTAGACGATAATGTCAATAGTATTGAACTTTCCAGCCACATTCTATGGCATAGCAATGGCTATAGCACGCCAATAGAATCATTCCTCCTTATTTATGCAAGAAAGTGAGCTCACCACACTATTAGTCGAAAATGTCAATAAAATTGAATTTTCCAACCCGAATCTATAACAATGCAATGGCTATAGCACGTCAAAAGAAACCTTCCATCTTATTTCAGCAAGAAAGCTAGCTCACCACGATATTAGTCGAAGATGTCAATAAAATTGAATTTTCCTGCCAGATTCCATAGAATTGCAATGGCAATGGCACTCCAATAGAATCTTTCCTCCTTATTTATGCAGGAAAGTGAGCTCACCACGGTATTACTCGAAAATGTCAATAAAATTGAACTTTCCAGTAATATTCTATTGCTTTGCAATAGCTATAGCACGCCCGTAGAATATATACTGCTTATTTATGCGAGAAAGCCTGTTCACCGCGATATTATTCGAAGATCTCCATAAAATTGAAATCTCCAGTCATATTCTATTTCATTGCAATGGCTATTGCGCGCCAACAGTGTCTTTCCTACTTATTTATGCAAGAAAGAGAGCTCACCACGATATTAGTCCAAAATGTGAATGAAATTGAATTTTCCAACCAGATTCTATAGCATTGCAATGGTTATGGCACGCCAATACAATATTTCCTCCTTATTTCTGTGAGAAGGTTTGCTCACCAAAATATCATTCGAAAATGTCGATGAAATTAAAATTTCCTGCCATATTCTACTTTAGAGGAGTCGCTACCGCTCGCCAATAGAATCATACGTCCTTATTTATGCAAGATAGGTAGCTGACCACGATATAACCCGAAAATGTCTATAAACTTGAATTTTTCAGCCACAATCAATGGCATAGCAATGTCTATAGCACACCAGCAGTATCTTTCCCCTAATTCATGCAAGAAAGATAGTTCACCACACTATTAGTCGAAAATGTCAATAAAACTGAATTTTGAGACCAGATTCTATAACAATGCAGTGGCAATAGCACGCCAATAGAATCCTTCCTCCTTAATTGTTCAAGAAAGCTAGCTCACCACGATATTAGTCGAAAACGTCAATAAAATTGGGTTTTCCTGCCAGATTCCATAGCATTGCAAAGGCTATGGCGCTCCAATAGAATATTTCCTCCTTATTTATGCGAGAAAGTTTGCTCATCACGGTATTAGTAGAAAATGTGAATAATATTGAAATTCCCAGTCATATTCTATTTCACTACAATGGCTATAGCACGCCAATAGGATCCTTCCTCCTTATTTATGCAAGAAAGTCAGCTCACCACGATATTAGACAAAAATGTCAATAAAAATGTATTTTCCTGCCAGGCTCCATAGCATTGCGATGGCTATAGCAGGCCAATAGGATCTTTCCTCCTTATTTGTGCAAGAAAGTCAGCTCACCACAATATTAGAAGAAAATGTCAATAAAAATGAATTTTCCCGGCAGTTTCCACAGCATTGCAATGGCAATAGCAGGCCAATAGAATCTTTTAACCGGATTTATGCAAGAAAGAGAGCTCACGACGATATTAGTCCAAAATGTGAACCAAATTGAATTTTCCTGCCAGATTCCATAGCATTGCAATGGTTATGGCACGCCAATAGAATATTTCCTCCTTCCTTATGCGAGAAAGTTTGCTCATCACGATATAAGTAGAAAATGTTCATAAAATTGAAATTTCCAGTATGATTCCATTGCTTTGCAATAGCTATAGCATGCCAAAAGTATCTATCCTCCTTATTTAGGCGAGAATGTTTGCTCTCCCCGATGTTGTTCGAAAATGTCCAAAAAATTGAATTCTCCAGTCATATTCTATATCATTAGAATAGCTACAGCACGCCAATGTTATCTTTCCTCCTTATTTATGCAAAAAAGCTAGCTCACAACGATATAAGTCGAAAATGTCAATAAAATTGAATCTTCCTGCCAGATACCGTAGCACTGCAATGGCTATAGCTCGCCAATAGGATCTTTCCTCCTTATTTATGCAAGAAATTTAGCTCACAACGATGTTAGTCCAAAATGTGAATAAAATTGAAATTTCCAGTCATATTCTATTTCACTGCAATGTCTATAGCACGCCAATAGGATCCTTCCTCCTTATTTATGCAAGAAATGTAGCTCACCACAGTATTAGCAGAAAATGTGAATAAAATTGAATTTCCAAGCCAGGTTCTATAGCAATGCAGATGCTATAGCTCGCCAATAGAATCTACCCTCCTTATTTATGCAAGAAAGCTAGCTCACCACGATATTTGACGAAATGTCAATAAAATTGAATTTTCCTGCCAGATTCCATAGCATTGCATTGGCTATGTGAATCCAATAGTATCTTTCCTCCTTATTTATGCAACAAAGTGAGCTCACCACGATATTATTCGAAAATGACCATATAATTGAAATTTCCAGTCATATTCTATTTCACTGCAATGGCTATAGTACGCCAATAAGATATTTCCTCGTTATTTATCGAAGAAAGATAGCTCACCACGATATTAGTCGAAAATGTCAATAAAATTCAATCTTCCTGCCAGATACCGTAGCATTGCAATGGCTATACCACGCCAATAGGATCATTCCTCCTTATTTACGCAAGAAAGATTGCTCATCACGCTACTAGTCCAAAATGTCAATGAAATTGAATTTTCCAGCGAGATTCTGGAGCATTGCTATAGCTATAGCACGTCCGAAGAATATATCCTCCTTATTTATGCGAGAAAGCCTGCTCCCCGTGGTATTATTCGAAAATGTCCATAAAATTGAAATCTCCAGTCATATTCTATTACATTGGAATGGCTATTGCAGGCCAATAGGATATTTCCTACTTATTTATGCAACAAAGGGAGCTCACTACGATATTAGTCGAAAATGTCAATGAAATTGAATCTTCCTTCCTGATTCTATAGCAATGCAGTGACAATAGCACGTCAATAGAATCTACCCTCCTCATTTACGGAAAAAATTTAGCTCACAACGGCATTAGTCCAAAATTTCAATTAAATTGAATTTGCCAGCCACATTCCATGCCATAGCAATGACTATAGCACGCCAACAGTATCTTTCCCCCTTATTCATGCAAGAAAGGTAGCTCACGACACTATTAGTCGAGAATGTCAATAAAATTGAATTTTCCAGCGAGATTCTGCAGCATTGCAATAGCTATAGCACGCCCGTAGAATATATCCTCCTTATTTATGCGAGAAAGCCAGCTCACC
>NW_016920972.1:6174-9333 GCF_001483705.2 Eufriesea mexicana
CACTATTAGTCGAAAATGTCAATAAAATTGAATTTTCCAGCGAGATTCTGCAGCATTGCAATAGCTATAGCACGCCCGTAGAATATATCCTCCTTATTTATGCGAGAAAGCCAGCTCACCGTGGTAATATTCGAAAATATCCATAAAATTGAAATCTCCGGTCATATTATCTTTCATTGCAATGTCTATTGCACGCCAATAGGATGTTTCCTCCATTTTTATGCAAGAAAGTTAGCTCACCACGATATTAGTCGGAAATGTCAATAAAATTGAATCTTCCTGCCAGATACCGTACCATTGCAATGGCTATACCACGCCAATAGGATATTTCCTCCTTATTTATGCATGGAAGTTAGCGCACCACGATATTGGTCGAAAATGTCAATAAAATTGAATTTTCCAGCGAGATTCTGCAGCATTGCAATAGCTATAGCACGCCCGTAGAATATATCCTCCTTATTTATGCGAGAAAGCCAGCTCACCTTGGTATTATTCGAAAATATCCATAAAATTGAAATTTCCAGTCATATTCTATTTCATTGCAATGGCTATTGCACGCCAATAGGATATTTCCTCCTTATTTATGCATGGAAGTTAGCGCACCACGATATTGGTCGAAAATGTCAATAAAATTGAATTTTCCATCCAGATTCCATAGCATTGCGATGGACATAGCAGGCCAATGGAATCTTTTATCCGTATTTATGCAACAAAGGGAGCTCACCACGAAATTAGACGAAAATATCAATAAAAGTGAACTTTCCGGCCAATTCCATAGCATTGCAATGGCTATGGCACTCCAATAGAATCTTTCCTCCTTATTTATACTAGGAAGTAAGCTCACCACGATATTAGTCCAAACAGTCAATAAAATTGAATCTTCGAACCTGATTCTATAGCATTGCTATGGTTATGGCACGCCAATACAATATTTCCTCCTTATTTATGCGAGAAAGCTTGCTCACCACGATATTAGACGAAAATGTCAATAAAATTGGACTTTCCAGTAAGATTCCATTGCTTTGTAATAGCTGTAGCATGCCAATAGTATCTATCGTCCTTGTTTATCCAAGGAAGTTTGCACACCAAAATATCATTAATTAATGTCCATAACATTAAAATTTCCTGTCACATTCTTCTTCAGAGGAACCGCTACTGCCCGCGAATAGAATCTTACGTCCTTATTTATGCCAGTAAGTGTGCCTACCACGATATTAGTAGAAAATTACGATAAAATTGAACTTCCCAGTAATATTCTACTGCTTTGCAATAGCTATAGCACGCCCGTAGAATATATACTACTTATTCATGCGAGAAAGCATGTTCACCACGATATTATTCGAAAATGTAAATAAAATTGAAATCGCCAGTCATATTCTATTTCATTGCAATGGCTATTGCGCGCCAATAGGATCTTTCCTCCTTATTTATGCAAGAAAGTGAGCTCAACACGATCTAAGTCGAAAATGTCAATAAAATTCAATCTACCTGCCAGGTACCGTAGCATTGCAATGGCTGTAGCATGCCAATAGAATCTTTCCTCCTCATTTATGCAAGAAAGGTAGCTCACCACAGTATTAGTGGAAAATGTCAAGAAAATTGAATTTCCCAGCCACATTCTATATCAATGCAGTGGCTATAGCACGACAATAGAATCTACCCTACGTATTTATGCGAGGAAGTTTGCTCACCACGATATTATTCGAAATTGTCAACAAAAATTGAATTTTCCTGCCAGATTCCATTGCATTCCGATGGCTATAGCAGGCCAATAGAATCTTTTATCCGTATTTATGCAAGAAAGAGAGCTCACCACGATATTATTCGAAATTGTCAACAAAAATTGAATTTTCCTGCCAGATTCCATAGCATTGCAATGGTTATGGCACGCCAATCGAATGTTTTCTCCTTATTTATGCGAGAAAGTTTGCTTCTCACGATATTATTCGATATTATTCATAAAATTGATATCTCCAGTCATATTCTGTTTCATTGCAATGGCTATTGCACGCCAATATTATCCTACCTCCTTATTTATGCGAGAAAGGTAGCACACCACATTATTAGTAGTAAATATCAATTAAATTTAATTTTCCTGCCGGATTCTGTAGCATTGCAATGGCTATAGCACTCCAAATGAATCTTTCCTCCTTATTTATGCAGGAAAGTTAGCTTACCTCGATATTTGTCAAAAGTGTCAATAATATTTAATTTTCCAGCCACATTCTACATCGTTGCAATGGCTATAGTAGGCCAATAGAATCTCTACTCCTTATTTATGCAAGAAAGTTGGCTCACCACGGTATTAGTCGACAATGTCAATAAAATTGGATTTTCCTGCCTGATTCTACAGCAATGCAGTGGCTATAGCACGCCAATAGATTCTACCCTCCTTGTTTATGCAAGAAAGTTTGCTCACCACGATATTGTTCGAAAATGTCCATAAAATTGGCATTTCCAGTCATATTCTATTTCATTGCAATGGCTATAGCACGCCAAAATTTTCCTACCTCCATATTTATGCAAGAAAGGTAGCTCACCACAGTATTAGTAGAAAATGTCAATTAAATTTAATTTTCCAGCCGGATTATATAGCATTGCGATGGCTATAGCACGCCAATTGAATCTTTCCTCCTTATTTATGCAAGAAAGTTAGCTTACCTCGATATTTGTCGAAAGTGTCAATAATATTTAATTTTCCAGCCACATTCTATATCGTTGCAATGGCTATAGTTGGCCAATAGTACCTTTCCCCCTTTTTTATGCGAGAAAGTGTTCTCTCCACGATATTATTCGAAAATGACCATATAATTGAAATTTCCAGTCATATTCTATTTCACTGCAATGGCTATAGCACGCCAATATGATATTTCCTCCTTATTTATCGAAGAAAGGTAGCTCACCACGATATTAGTCGAAAATGTCAATAAAATTCAATCTTCCTGCCAGATACCGTACCATTGCAATGGCTATACCACGCCAATAGGATCATTCCTCCTTATTTACGCAAGAGAGGTAGCTCACGTCACTATAACACTATTAGTCGAAAATGTCAATAAAATTGAATTTTCCATCGAGATTCTGCAGCATTGCAAAAGCTATAGCACGCCCGTAGAATATATCCTCCTTATTTATGCGAGAAAGCCTGCTCACCGTGGT
>NW_016920973.1:0-571 GCF_001483705.2 Eufriesea mexicana
TGCTGAGAGCACTATTGCTGGCCACCCCAGAGTCGAGCAGAGTATAGTACAGCAGAGTGGAGCGCTGAATGCCAACAAATAGTAATGTATAGCACAAAAGTCAAAGATACCCTGACCTAACCATGCCAAACCTACCCCAACCAACCGCAGAATAACTAAACCTCACGTGCCGCGACCACTATTGCTGTCTTCTTCGGAACCAAGCAGAAAATACTGGCGCACAGCAGAGCGAAGAAATGCTCCGTATAACAGTGTAAACCACGAAAGTCTAATACATCCAAACCTAACCCAAGCTAACGTAACGTAACCAAAGGTAGCGTAACTCAAACTAACGGCCCGAGAACACTACTACCGTCCTCCCTAGAGGCCAGCAGAGTATAGTAGAGCAACGTAGAGCGTCGAAATGCACCGAATGACCGTGTACAGCGCCAAAGTCTAAGACATCCTATCCTAACATGACCAAGTCCTATCCTAACATGACCAAACGTAACATAACCGACCGCAACGAAACTCAGACTAACATTCCGAGACAAACAGTGCATTCCTCCCCATTGTGCAGCAGAACATACTA
>NW_016920974.1:0-13758 GCF_001483705.2 Eufriesea mexicana
CTACAATACACTCTGCGTTGCTCTGGGGAGGTCAGGAGCAGTGGTCGCTGCACGTCGTGTGGCGCATTGCGACGTTTGGATGTGCTACGTTTGGTGAAGTTAGGATAGGATAGTTAAGACTTTTGTGCTATACACTGCTAAGCGCGGATTCCTGCGCTCTACTGTTCACTAATGCGCCCTGGTTGGCTCTGTGGTGACCAGTAATAGTGGTCTCGACACTTCACGCTGAGTTAAGTTACGTATCCTTGTGCTAGGTTAGGAAGGTTTGGTCTGGATTTCTTTCACGTTTGCGCTATACACTGCTATTCGGTGAATTTCCGCGCCCTACATTTCTGTATTATACTCCGCTCGACTATGCGGTGGAGATCAGTATTTGTGGTGGTACGCTAGTTTGGGTTAGGTCACGTTCGGTTTGATCAGTTTAGGTCAATTTCGTAAAAGGTAGCCTAGACTTTCGTACTATTCGCTATTATGTGTTGGATCCCTGTGATCTAATGTGCTCTACAATATTGTGCTTGGCTTTGGGGACGCCTGCAGCAGTGGTCGCTGCACGTTAAGTTGAGCCATGCTACGTTCCGTTTGTTTAGTTTGGATCAGGTTAGGTTAGGGTATATCCGACTTTTGTGCTGTAGGTTGCTATCAGCGCAAATCTGAGCTCTACTACGTTCTAGTATCTTCTGCGTTGATCTAGTGAGGCCAGCAATAGCGGTCTCGGCACGTTAAGTTAGGTTACGATCCGTTTGGATAGATTAGGATTTCTATAAGCTCGGTCAGGTTAACTTAGACCTTCGTGATATACACTGCTATTCGGAGGATTTCTACTTCCTACTGTGCTCTAGTATATGCTGCTTGTCTCTGTGGATGTCAGCAATTGTGGTCTCGGCACGTTAGGTTGGGCCATGTCACGTACTGTTATGTGCCGTTAGGTGAGGTTAGGATGTGACAGTCCAGGCGTCTGTGCTATAAACTGCTAGCTTCCGATATCTGTGCTCCACTGCGCACTAATATTTTCTGCTTCGTTCTGGGGTGGCCAGCAATATTGTTCTCGGCGCCTTAGGCTTAGTTAGTCTACATATGCATGTGAATGCTTTGGTTACGTTAGGACAGAATACATTAGACATTTGTGCCAATCACCGCTATTCGGTGGATTTCACCGCTCCACTGCACTCTAATATGTTCTGCATGGCTCTGTGGTGGATAGGAATGATGGTCTCTGCACGATAGGTTGAGTTATGCTACGTTTCATTACGGTAGGTTTGGAATGCTTGGTTAGGATTTCTATGACATTTGCGCTATACTCTGCTATTCGGTGGATTTCTGCGCTCTACGTTGCCCCACTACATTCTTCTTGGCCCTTAGGGTGCCAGCAGCAGCTGTCGCGGCTTTATGTTCAGCTATGCTACGTTTGGTTGGGCTATGTTAGGCCAGGCTAGGTTCGGGTTCTCTGGACTTTTGTAGCATACGGTGCAGTTCGATGGATTTTTACGCTCTACATTGCCCTACTATACTCTACTCGAATCTGGGGTGTCAATCAATAGCCGTATCGTAACGTTACGTTGAGTTAGGGTACGTTTGGTTTGATTAGGTTAGGTTAACTTGTTGAGATAGCTTTGACTTTCGTGCTATACACTCTTATTAGGTGCATTTAAGTTATCTTCTGTGCTCTACAACACTCTGCTTGGCCACGGGGACTTCGTCAGGGGCAGTGGCCGCTACACGTTATGCTGAGCTACGCTACGTATGGTTAGGTTAGGTTAGGTCTAGTTGGGTTAAGATATGCTTCACTTTTGTGCTCTTCATGGCAGTCCGCGGAATACTGCGTCCTACTGTGTTCTAATATTCTCTGCTTTCCTCTGTGGATGCCAGCAATGGAGATCTCGCCATGTAAGGTTGATATATATTACGTTTGGATATGTTACGTTGGTCTATGTTAGGATATGCTACTTTGACTATTGTGCTTTACTCTGCTACTCCGCGGGCTTCTGTGATCTACAGTCCTCTACTATATTTTGCTTGGCTCCGGGGATTCAGCAGCAGTGTCGCCACAAGCTGTGTTGTGCTACGCAACGTTCGATTTGGTCAGGTTGGGCCTGGTTATGACAGGATATCATCGCCCTTTCTCTTGTTCACTGCAGTGCGGTGGATTCCTGTTCCCTGCTGTGCCGTAGTACACTCTGCTTGTACCTGTGGAGGCCAGTAATATAGGTCTCGTCAGGCTAGGTTGGGTTAGGCTACGTTTTGATATGCTACGTTTCGCTAGGTTAGGGCATACTACTTTGACTTCTGTGCTTTTCATTGCCATTCGGAGGTTTCCTGCGCTCTAACGTGCCCTAATGTGCTCTGCCTGGCTCTGGGGAGGTCATGAATATTGGGCTCGTCACGTTAAATTGTGTTACTCAACGCTTGAGTAGGTTATGTACGGTAAGGTAATATCAGGATATGTCTGACATTTGTGCTATACACCGCAATGAGGTGCATTTCTGCGCTCCGCTGTGCTCTTGAATTTTCTGCTTGGCGCTGTGGATGCCAGCAATAGTGGTCTCGCCCCGTTAGTTTTAGCTATGCTACATTCGGTAATGTTACGTTTGGTGAGGTTAGGATACGGCAGTTTAGACTATTGTGCCATACAAAGCCATACGTGCATTTCTGAGCTATACCGTGTTTCAATATTTTCTGCTTGGCTCTGGGGAGGCCAGCAATATTTGCCTCGTCAGCTTAGGTCGAGATGGGTTTCGTTCGGATATGGTACGTTTGGCTAGCTTAGGTTATGCTACTTTCTCTTTTATGCTATACACCGATATTCTGTGAGATCCTGTGATCTACTCTACTCTGCTACACTTTGCTTGTTTCAGGGCAGGCCAGGAGCATTGGTCGCGGCACGCTATGCTGCGATATGCTGTGTTCGGATAGGTTAGGATAGGTCAGATTAGGTTAGGAAATCTTCGACTTCTGTGCTTTACACTGCTTTTCGGTGCAATTTTGCACTCTACGATATTCTACTATGCTCCGCTCTACTTTGGGGAGGGGAGCAATAGTGGCCGTGGTACGTTAGGTCGAGGTATGTTACGATTGGTTATGCCAGGTTAGGCTATATTTGTTTAGGGTAGCTTTGACTATCGTGATATGCACTGTTGTTCGATGGGTTTCTGTGGTATAGGGTGCTCTACAACATTCGGCTTGGCAATGGGGATGCCACGGGCTGTGGTCGCGGCACGTTATGATGAGCTATACTGTATCCTGTTTGGTTAGGCTAGGTCATGTTTGGTTACGATATCCACGGCTTTTTTGCTATTCAATGCATTGCGGTGCATTTTCGAGCACTACTGTGCTCTAGTATACTCGGCTTGTCTCTATGGAGGTCAGCAATAGAGCTCCCGTCGTGTTGGGTTTATTTAGGTCACGTAAGGGTTTGTTAAGTTTGGCTAGGTTAGGACAGGCTACTTTGACTTCTGTGCTTTACACCGCTATTCGGTGGATTTCTGTGATCTACTGTGCTCTACTACATTCTGCCTGTCTCTGTGGAGGCCACTTGTAGTTGTCTCGTCTAGTTGGGTTGTGCTTTGTTACGTTTGGATATGCTACGTTTGTGTATGATAGGACAGGCTACATTGACTTTTGTGCTATTCACTGCATTCGGTGGATTTCTGCAATCTGTTGTGCTCTGATATGTACCGCTTAACGCCGGATAGGCCAGCAATATTGGCCTCGTCACGTAAAGTTGCGTTACACTACGTTTGGATAGGTTATGTATGTTCAGGTTATATCAGGATATGTCTGACATTTGTGCTATACACCGCTAAGCGGTGGACTCCTGCGGTCTAGTGTGCTCTCATGCGATATGCTCGGATATGCGGTGCCCAGCAACAGTGGTCGCGGCACGTTACGTTGCGTTAGGCTATGTTCGGTTAGGTTATGCTAACATGGGTCAGGTTCGGATAGCTATGACTTTTGTGCTATACACTGCTATTCGGAGAATATCCGCTCATTACATTGCTCTACTGTACTCCGCTCGACCCTGCGGAGGCGAGCAACCGAGGTCGTGGTACGTTAGGTTGAGCTAGGTTATGTTTGGTTAGGTGAGGTTAGGTTACGTTTGGTTAGGATGACTTTGACTTTCGTGCTCTACCCTGCATTTCCATGAATTTCTGTAACCTACAGAGCTCTACTATATTCCGTTTAACCCCGGGGATGCGAGAAGCTGTTGCCGCTGCACGCTATGTTGAGCTACGCCATGTTTGGTTAGGTTAGGTGATGCCTGGTTAGGTTATGGTACCTTCGACTTTTGTGCTATACACTGCTTTTCCGTGGATTTCTGCACTCAGCATTACTCTACTTTACTCTGCTCGACTCCGAGGAGACGAGCAATAGCGGCTGGGACAGGTTATGTTGAATTAGGTCACGTTTGGTTATGGTAAGTATGGGTAGGGTAGCTTTGATTTTCGTCCTATACACTCTTGTTCTCTGGATTTCTGTGGTCTACTGTGTTCTGCTACATTCTGCTAGGCTGTGGGGAGGCCAGCAATAGTGTTCCCGGCACGCTACGTTTTGTTAGTCTATGTTCGGTTAGGTTATGTTAACATGGGTCAGTTTCGGATCGCTATGACTTTTGTGATATACACAGCTGTCCGCGTACTTCTGCGCTCTGCTGTGCCCCAGTATATCCTGCTTGGCTGTGGGAATGCCAGCAGTAGTGGCCTCGGCACGTTAGGTTGTGTTTAGGCACGTTTGCTTATGTTAAGTTTGGTCCGGTTAGGATAGAATAGCTTAGGCTCTTGTGCCGTACGCTGTTGGTCGGTGGGTTTCTGCGCTCTACCGTGCTATAAGGTGTTCTGTATGGTCCTGGGGCGGCCAGTAATAGTACTTCCGACACGTTAGCTTGTGATATGTTATGCGTCGTTGGGTTGGGTTCTGAAGGTTTGGTTATGTCTTCTTTGACTTTCGTGCTATTCACTGCTCTCCGTGCATTTCTGCGCTCCGCCGTGTTCTAATAATTTCTGCATGACTCTGGGGTGATCAGCAATGGTGTTCTCGGTACGTTGTGTTGAGCTATGCTGCGATCGGTTAGGTTAGGTTGCGTCAGGTTAGGTTAGGCTTTCTTCCACTTTCGTGCTGTACACTGCTATTCCGTGGATTTTTGCCCTCTACATTGCTTTGCTATGTTCTGTTCGCCTCTGCGGCGTCGAGTAGTAGTGGCCGTGGCACGTTAGATTGAGGTATGTTACGATTGGATACGTAAGCTTCGGTCATATTTGGTAAAGGTAGTTTTGACTTTCGTGCTATGCACTGTCATTCGGCGGACTCCTGTGATTTACTGTGCAACACTACATTCTGCTAAGCCCTGGGGAGTCCATATCGTGCGTCATATCGAGTTATTCTGCGTTCGGTTAGGTTAGGTTAGGTCAGGTTATGTCAGGATATGTTTTGGTCATTTTCTTTACATTATATGCGGTGGATCTCTGCCCTCTGCAGTGCTTTAGTGTATTCTGCTTCGCTCTGCGGAGGCATGGAATAGTGGACTCGACGCGTTAGGTTTAGTTCGGCTACGTTTGTGTATGACAAGTTTGGTTACGTTAGGAGAGAATAGCTTAGACTTCTATGTCATTCACTGCTGTTGGTTGGATTTCTGCGCTTTACTGCGCTCTAATATGTTCTGCTTGGCTCTGGGGTGGTCATTAATGGTGATCTCGGCATGTTAGTACGTATTATGTTAAGTTTCGTTAGGGTAGGTTTGGTAGTCTTGGTTAGGTCTTAACCCGAATTTTATGCTATCAACTGCTATACGGTGTATTCCTGCGCTCTACATTGCTCTACTGTACTCTACTCGAATCTGTGGAGTGCAGCAATAGTGGTCGTGGCACGTTAATTTGTGTTAGGTTATGCTTCGTTTGGTATGGTTAGGTTAAGTTTGGTCAGGATAGCAATGACTTTCGTGCTATACACTATAACTCGGTAAACTTCTGTGATCTACTGTGCTCTACTCTTTTCTGCCTGGCTCTGGGGATGCCAGCCGCAGTGGTCGCGGCACCCTGCCCATGAATTACACTACGTTCGGGTAGGTTTGGCTAGGTCAAGTTAGGTTAGGGAATGCTTCGCTTCTGTGCTATGCACTTTAATGCGGTGGATCTCTGCGCTCTGCTGTGCTCTGGTATATTCTGCTTGTCCCTGGGGAAGCCAGCAATAGTGGTCTCCGCGCGTTAGGTTGAGTTACGTTCCGTTGGGTTGGACTAGTTTGGGTTATTGTCGGTAAGGGTGGCTTTGTCCTTCGTGTTATACACTGCTGTTCGGTAGATATCTGAGCTCTACTATGCTCTACTACATTCTGCTTTGCTCCGGGGAGGCCAGTAGCGGTAGTCGCGGCAAGTCATGTTGGGCTATGCTGCGCTTGCTTAGGTTAGATTAGGTCAAGTTATGCTAGGATGTCTACGGCTTTTGAGGTATTCACTGCAATGCGGTAGATATCTGCGCTCTAGTGCGCTCTAATATGCTCTGATTGGCTCTGGGATGCCAGAAATAATTGTCTGGTCACGTTATGTTGAGCTACACCACGATTGGGTACGTTAGGTTAGGACAAGTTAGGTCAGGATATGTTTGACGCTTGTGCAATACACCGCTTTCCGCGGATATCTGCGCTGTACTGTGTTTTAATATATTCTTCATGCCCCTCGGGAGGACGAAGATGGTGATCTCGGCACGTTAGGTTGAGTTATGTTACGTTTGATTAGGTTAGGTTGTATCAAGTTCGGTCATGTCATCCCTGACTTTCGAGCTGCACACTGCTATTCGGAGGATTTCTGCGCTCGACAGTGCTCAAGTATTCTCTGATTTGTCCTGTGGAGGCCAGCAATAGTGGTCGCGGCACGTTATGTTAAATTAGGCTACGCTGCATTAGTTTATGTTTGGTTAAGTTGGATTAGGATACCTTTGACTTTCGTGGTATACACGGATATGAGGTGGATTTCTGTGATCCATTCTGCTCTACTGCATTGTACTTGGCTCTGCGGAGGCCAGGAGTAGTGGTCGCGGCACGTACGTTCAGCTATGCTACGTTCCTCTGTGCTACGTTCGGTCATGTTACGTTAAGATATCTACGACTATTGTGTTATACACTGCAATTCCTTGGATTTCTGCGATCTACTGTGCCCTAGAACATTGTGCTTGTCTCTGTGGATGTAAGAAATAGTGGTCTAGTCATGTCAGGTTCAGACAGGCTTCATTTGGATGTGTTACGTATGACTAGGATAGGATAGGCTACTTTGACTTCTGCGCTATTCACTGCTCTTCGGTGGATTTCTGCGCTCTACATTGCCCTAATATACTCTTCCCGACTCAGGGGAATCGAGTAATTGTTGTCCTGGTACGTTACGTTCAGTTATGTTACGTTTGGCTTTGTTTGGTTAGGCTACGTTTGGTTAGGGTAGCATTGGCTCTCGTGCCATACACTGTCGCCCAGTAGATTTCTGTGATCCGCTGTGCTGTACTACACTCTGCTTGGTTCAGGGAAGACAAGGAGCAGTGGTAGCGGGTCGTTATGTTAAGCTATGCTACTTTCGGTTAGGTCAGGGTAGGACGGATTAGGTTGGGTTATCTACGGATTTTGTGCTATACCATGCAATGTGGTTGATTTCTGCGCACTACTGTGCTCTTGTACACCCTGCTTGCCTCTGTGGAGGCCAGAACTTGTGGCCTGGCCATGTTAAGTTGAGCTAGTCTCCGTTTGGACGTGTCACGTTTCGCTATGCTCGGATATGCTACATAGACATTTTTGGTTAACGCTGCTTTTCGGTGGATTTCTGTGATCAACTGTGCTCTGCTACATTCTGCTTTTCTCCGGGCAGGGCAGGAGCAGTGGTTACGGCAAGTCACGATGGGTTATACTGCGTTTGGTTAGGTTAGGTTAGGTCGGGTTAGGTTAGGGTATTTTCGACTTTTGTGCTGTACACTGCTATTCGATCGATTTCTGCGCTCAACATTGCTCTGCGACCTCCTACTTTACTCAGGGGCGGCGAGCAATGGTGTCCGAGGCACCCAACGTTGAGCTGAGTTGCGTTGGGTTACGTTAGGCTAGGCTATGTTTGGTTAAGGTAGCTTTGACTCACGTGCATTGGAGCGGGGATTCTTCCCGAGAAGATGGAAAATCGGCAACGTTGTTACTATATTCAATGGACCGCAGAGAGGCAGATGTCGTTCAAAGTCGTATAGGCCGATATGCTCGCTCCCAATGATTGGCAATCTTTTGGAGCGTCTAATGGCGGAATGGATGGCCCCACTCCTCCACGATCATATACTGTCCTGTGAGAGACAGTACGGATTCCGTCCTGGAAAATCTTCGGAGAACGCAATAGTTAAGCTACGAGGAGCGATAAATGAGAAGTGCGAGTGGAAGTACATATTAGCGATCGCACTCGACATCTCGGGTGCCTTCGATAATGTGTGGTGGCCTAACGTGCCCCAAGAACTGAAACGAAGGAACTGCGCGCAGAACTTGTACAAGCTGATGTAAAGCTACTTCACGGACAGGAGAGTCCAGCTGACAGGGAAGCACGAATCTGTCGAGAAGCAAGTAACAATGGGTTGCCCGCAAGTGTCGATACTAGGACCCAGCTTCTGGAATCTCATTTTCGACGACTTGCTGGCGCAACTAGGGTCCGAGGAGACCCAATGCAAAGCGGTCGCTTACGCCGACGACATAATAATCCTGATCAGAGGAAACTCGAGGGAGGAACTGCGGCGAGAGTGGCAATCAGCGGTCACAGCGGTCTCTACATGGCGCAGCCGCAAGAGGCTAGCACTGTCGGCCGCGAATACGGAGATGCTGTTGTTGAAGGGGAAGCTCAATTCCGAACGACCACCAACAATTCGCATCAACGGGGAAAGCATCGAGATGCGCCCATCGATCTAATACCTGGGCGTTCATCTTGCACGCGGCCTGAAGGTTGAGAAGCACGTGCAAGAAACAGCGCACATGTGCAGAAGAATGTTCAGTAGCCTTGCAAATGTGGCCAAGGCGAACTGGGTCCTCGGACGTGGAGCCCTAACCACCCTGTACAGGGGGCTATGTGTCCCGATCGCCACGCACGTTGCAGCCGGCTGGAGCGGCCTGTTGCACCTGAAGACAAAGAAGATACTCGAGAGGTGGCAGAGGATGTCCCTGCTTCAGGTCACGAAGGCATACCGGACAATTTCGACAGAGGCTCTTCAAGTGTTAGCTGGGGAGATGCCTATCAACCTGGTGGCTGAAATGCGCGCACGGGTACACGCTGAAAGGCAGAGATCCACCAAGATAGTGGAACAAAGCGGCGCCAACGGGACGAGCCTATGGCCACTTGGCAGGAGCGTTGGCGAGCGACAGAGAAAGGATGAACAACGTACGCCTACCTCAGCAGCGTCCACCAGAGGATCAAGGATAAATGGATCCACGTGGGCCACCATGTGACACTGTCCCTCAGTGGCCACGGTGACTTCAATAGCAAACTGAAGTACTTTGGCTGTAGCGATACGGAACTGTGCGACTGCGGAGAAGAGGTACCGCCGAGGCACATCATAGAAGAGTGCCCACTCTATGGTGAAAGCCGGCGCGTTCTTAAGGAAGGACTCGACGGCCACAGATTCAGGTGGCCTGTCGAAAGTCACATTCTCACGTCAAGAATGGCGTTCCGTCACTTTCGGAAATTGGCTTGCGAAGTACCCTCCGCCATGGAGAAGAAATGGCGGGAAAGGAGAAGAGGAACTCCTTCAAGAGGAACGCGTAGTGGTGGATGGAGAAGACGCGGTGTAGAAGAGGGAGAGAGTAGAAGAAGTGGACAAAGAAGAAGCGCATGGCTGGCACAAGCAGGATCCGACCGGGACAGGACCAACCGCTGCTAAGGAGGAAGGAACCAACTGCGACATACGAAGAAGATGGCCAGACAGTAAGGCCACGGAAAGCACCGGAGGAAAACAACAAGCGAAGAGAGGTAAGGCACTTCTGACCGTCACCGCAGGCGGTATCCAGAGACAGATACCGGGACGGTGCAGGTATATCGGCATACGCCATCCTGCTGGGGCCGAGCGAAAGCTGGCAGCTCCTCCTCCACGTGGCCCCCGCTGGAAACGAGGCTGCGGGATGCTAGACAACCCGCAGCCACGGCCAAGTGAGCTGCTTCCCGCAAGGGTATGCCCAACTTTTCCCATGATCCTTCAACGGTGAGGGCAGGGTTTTACCGAGCGGCGTGTTCAACACCTACACACACATTCCTTTACATCGGTGACGCTAGAAAGTACAATAACATCTGTTTCGCGAAGCCGTTATAGAGCATTATCTCGAAGTACGGCGCTGTCGCCAGTTGGCGGGCACAGGTAACGCGCACAACACTTGACTCTCGTGCTATGCACTGTCATTCGGTGGACTTCTGTGATCCACCGAGCTCTAATACATTCTGCTTTGCTCGGTGGCGGCCAGTAATAGTACTCCCGGCACGTCAGCTAGTGTTAGGTTACGTTCCGTTGGATCAAGTTGGGAAGGCTTGGTTAGGATTTCTTTGACTTCTGTGCTTTGCACTGCTAGCCTGATGACGTCCGCGCTCTACATTGCTCTCCTACACTCCGCTTGACTCTGGGGAGGCCAGCAATAGTGGTCTCGGCGCGTTTGGTTGAGTTATGCTACGTTTGCCTACGACACGTTTGGTTAGGCTAGGACGGAATAGCTTAGACTTTTGAGCGATTCATTGCTATTCGGCAGCTTTCTGCGCTCTACTGTGCTCTACTATATTTTGCTTTCTCTGGGGTGGCCAGTAGTTGTGGTCCGGCACGCTGGATTGAGTCAGGTTGCATTCCGTTATGTTAGCTTGGGAAGCCTTTTTAGGATTACCCTGACTTTTGTGCTACACATTTCCATTCGGAGAGTATATGCGCTCTACATTGCTCTACTACACTCTACTCGGCTCTTGGAAGCGAGCAATAGTGGTCGTGGCACGTTAGGTTGCGTTAGGTTATGTTGGGTAGTATACGTTTTGCTGTGCTTGGTCAGGATAGCTCTGACTGTCGTGCTATACACTGGTTCTAGGTGGATTTCTGTGACCTACAGTGCTCCGCTATGTTCTGCTACGCTCTGGGGATGCCAGCGGCAGTGGCGGCGGCACGTTACTTTGAGCTATGGTACGTTCGCTTAGGCTGGGTTAGGACATGTTAGGCTAGGGTATCTACGGCTTCTGTGCTATACACTGCAATGCGGTGGACTTCTGCGCCCTACTGTGCTCTAGTATATTCTGCTTGGCTTTGGGGAGGCCTGCAGTAGTGGTCTTGGTACGTTAGGTTGAGTTTGGCTACGCTCGCTTACGCTACGTTTGATTAGGTTAGGAAAGAGTAGCTTAGACATTTCTGCCATCCGCTGCTATTCGGTGGGTTTCTGTGGCATACTGTCCTCTGATACATTCTGCTTCGCTCTGTGGAGGCCAGGAGCAGTAGTCGCTGTACGTTATTTGAGCCGTGCTGCGTTACCTTGGGATAGGTTAGGTTTAGCTAGTTTAGGTTATCCTTGACTTTTGTGGTATTCACTGCTATTCGGTGGATTTCTACACTCGAATGTACTCCATATGCTCTGCTTGGCTACGAGGAGGCCAGCAATATTGGTCGCGTCACGTTACGTTGAGTTACACTACGTTTTGATATGTTAGTTGAAGTGAGTTTGGGACAGGATATGTTTGACTTTCATTATGTACACGGCAATACGGTGATCTTCTGCGCCCTGCTGTGCTCTTGTAAATTCTGTTTGCCTCTGTGGAGGCCATCAACGGCGGTCTCGCTATGTTAGATTGAGCTAGGCTACGTTTGGTTTTGCTATGTTTGGCTAGCTTAGGACAAGCTACTTCGACTCTTGTGCTACAGACTGCTATGCGCTGGATTTTTGCTGTCTACGGTACTCCAGTATATTCTACTCGGCGCTGGTGAGGCCAGCTGTAGTGGTCTCTGCCTGTTAGGACCAGATATCTTACGCGTGCTTATGTAACGTTTGGTAAAGTTAGGACACGATAGCTATGACTTTTGCCCTGTACACTGCTGTTCGGTGGATTTCTGCACTCGACTGTACTCTAACATGTTCTGCTTGGCTCTGGGGACGCCAGTAACATTGGGTACGTCAGGTTATTTTGAGATACACTACGTTCGGGTAGGTTATGATTTGCCAGGTTGGGTCAGGATGCGTTTGACCTTTGTGTTATATACTGCAATGTCATGGATTTCTGCGATCTGCTGTGCTGTAGTATATTCTGCTTTTCCCTTGTGCGGCCAGCAGTAGTGTCCTCGGCACGATAGTATGAGTTAAGTTACGTTCGGTTATGTCACGTTTGGTTAGGTAAGGGCACGATAGCCTTGACTCTTGTGCTATACATTGCTATTAGGAGGAACGCTGCTTACTACCCTTCCCTAATACTATCTGCTTGGATCTGGGGAGTCCAGCAATATTTGCCTCACCATGTTATGCTGAGTTACACTACTTATGTGTAGGGTACGTTAGGTCAATTTAGGTGAGGGTTACCTTTCACTTTTGTGCCTTTCACTGCTATGCGGTGGATTTCTGCGCTCTACTGTGATCTAGTACATTCTGCTTACCTCTGAGTAGGCCAGCAATATTGGTCCCGTCATGGTGGGTTGAGCTTGGTTACGTTTGGATACGTTAGGTTTGGCTAGGTTAGGATATGATAGTTTGAACTTCCGTTCTATACACTGCTATTCGCTGGGCTTCTGCGCTCTAGTGTGCACTAGAGTGTTCTGCTTGGCTCTGGGGAAGCCAGCAATATTTGTCACGTCACGCTGTGTTGCGTTAACCTACGTTTGGGTAGCTTATGTTACGTCTGGTAAGGTCTGGATATGTTAGACTTTGGTAGCCATACCCTGCAATGCGGTGGATTTCTGCGCTCTGCTGTGCTGTAGTATATTCTGCTTGGTGATGCGGAGTCCAGCAATAGTCGTCCATGCATGTTAGCTTAGGATATGTTGCGTTTGTTTGGGATAGGTTACGTTAATCTCTGACAGGTTGTTTTCGTCCCCGTGATATACACTGCAATTCAGAGGAATCCTGCCCTCGACTGTGCTCAGCTATATTCTGCTTGGCCTAGCGTAGGCCAGCAATAGAGGTCGCGGCACATTATGCAGAGCTACGTTACGTTTGCTTGGTTTACGTTATCTTGGGTTATGTCCTGATAGCTACCACTTTTGTGCTATATACTGCGATTCTATGGACTTCTGCTCTCTGCTGTGCTCTAATATTTTCTGCTCGACTCGGGGAGGCCGGCAATAATGGTCGCGGTACGTTAAGATTTGTTATGTTACGTTTGGTTACGTTAAGATTGGATATATAAGGATAGTATAGCCTTGAATTTTGTGTTACACACCACTGTTCGGTGGATTTCTGCCCTCCAGTGGGCACTATTATGCTATGCTTCCCTCTGGGGTGGCCAGCGATAGTGTTATCTGCGCCAAATTTTGAGTCCTGCAACGATTGGCTTGGTTAGGTTGGGACAGGAATGGGTTGGTGACCTTTGACTTTTTTGCTATACACTGATATTCGGAGGATTTCCTATCCCTAAATAGCTATATCATCCTCTGCTCGGCTATGCGGTGGCGAGCATTAGTGGACGTGTCACGTTAGTTTGTGTTAGGTTACGTAATAGGTTACGTTCGGTTCCGTTATGTCAGGTTAAGTTTGGTAGGGATGTCTTCGATTTTCGCGCTATACACTACCATCCGGTGGATTCCTGTGATCTACAGTGCTCTAATGCATTC
>NW_016920975.1:0-439 GCF_001483705.2 Eufriesea mexicana
TCGCACCCAAAACGATCATGGCCATGCGCGCCAGACGTGTCGATTACACACACACACACACACGCACGCACACACACACACACACATATACACACAACACGTATACCACGGCACCGCAACGCACGCACACCATGCGACCGCCTCGCGACAATCAAGAGACGCCGCGCGCCCGGACCACGGTCACTCGAAATGACGGGCCCCCACACGCCAACACGTTGTCACCATAACCTAGGTTAAAACGGGAGGGAGGGACGATCTCACCGGCCATAGGTAAATGGTCGCTCCAGAAGGCGTAAGTGTAACGCGTTATCACATCCGGCAGTGCGCGCGCCGCCCTCCGGCGCCACGATTGCAGCCTGCGCCGCCCTACGCGTGCGCAGCACGCGCTACGCTCGCGGGCTCTCTCGGCGGCCTCCTCCTGTAGCATAAGCGCCTCGGA
>NW_016920975.1:833-2438 GCF_001483705.2 Eufriesea mexicana
CCGTAAAGTGCCGCCGAGCGAACGACTCCCGTGTAAAGGCGGTGCACCCTCCACTCTGACCATCCCAGGTTGGGTAGCAGGCGATACAGCGCCCCCGCCATACCTTCAGGGCGTGGTTCCAGCGCGAGGAGCTGTTGGTCGAACTTCCAGTGGCAATCGAGGACGAGACCGAGGTATTTCATCCGGTCCCGTACAACGACCACGACGTTCCCCACGCGCATCAGGGACTTGGGCGGATTCCCGTGATACCGATGGCAAAACCACATTGCCTCGGTCTTCTCGGGGGAGATACACAGCCCCAGCCGTTGGATGATACTCGCGACGAGGGCCACGCCGCTTTCCGCGCGCAGCGTGGCCTCCACCCAACTCGATCCGGCGACCATCACCAGCGCGTCGTCCGCGTAACGCGCCAGGCTCAGGCCGCGGGGGTATGGAGTGCGCAACACGGCGTCGTGCGCGAGGTCCCAGAGGTTCGGCCAGAGTACCGATCCCTGTGGAACCCCGCAGTTCGTCACCCACACGACGGTTGAGTTTCCTCGGTGATACTCGATCGAGCGCTCCGCCAAGTAGCCGCCGATCACCGCCATCATATATTGGGGATCCCTGTGGTACAACAAGGCACACCGGATCGCGGCCCAGGGCAGGGTGTTGAAGGCGTTGGCGATATCCACACCGACCGCCAGCACCACCACGCCCCGTCAACGGCAGCCTCCGACAGGTTACGAACGCGATTGGTCGCGTCGATCGCCACCGACCCTGCCGGAATCCGAACTGCTTGACGCTGAGATCGGGACCCACGTCCGTTAAATGTTCTCGGAGGCGGGCAGCTAGTACGAGCTCGTAGAGCTTGCCCGCCTCGTCGAGCAGTCACATCGGCCGGTATGCCTTCGGATAGTTCGGCGGCTTCTCTAGCTTCGGGAACAGCACGACCCTCGCTCCTTTCCATCATGCCGGGAAGCGACCGTTCCTGAGGCGGCTGTCGAACAGCCGTCGCAAACTGTCACCCCACGCTGCGAGAGCCAGTGCAAAGGCTCGTCCTGGGATGCCGTCCGGTCCGGGTGCGGTGCTCCTCGCCGCATCCTAACGGCCGCACGGCCGACCTACTCGCGCGAGACCCCCAGATCGTCTGACCATCTGACCAGATCCGATCGCACTGCAGCGGGTTGCACTCCCGCCTCCGCCACCGCCGGAAATATGGTGTCGATCACCGGCCGCAGGAGCTCGGGTTAGATACGCTCGGTCACGGGGACCACCCATGCCCATAACTTGCCCATTATTAATTTATAGGGGCGTCCCCACGGATCGCATTCGAGCGTCGCGTGGTGTTCGTCCCATTGGCGACATTTGGCTCTGCGAATCGCCCGTTGTAGATCGCCCACCGCAGACCAGTACCCGCGATTGAGGCGCGCGATATTCTCGGCGGACACCGAGCGTCGTCGACGCCGCTCCCGGGTGTACCGGCGCCGGGCAAGCACGCAGAACTCCCGCAGCCACGTGATTTCGGCCGACCACCAGTGCACTGCACCCCGCGAAAGTGGCTCTCTCACCCGCGGCATGGCGACGTTGCACGCGCGCGTCATCGCCGCCCTTAGCCGCCCCACACCC
>NW_016920976.1:0-492 GCF_001483705.2 Eufriesea mexicana
ACCATCCAGACATTCGTACATCCATACATACATACATCAATACATCCATCCATCCATACATCCGTTGATCCATATATCCAAACAACAATCTATCAATCCACTCATCCATACATCCATACAAACGTCAATACATGTATCCATAAATACACAAGTACATTCGTCCATACATACATCCATACACACATCCTTACATACATCTATCCATACATCCATACATACATCCATACAAACAGACATACATACATCCATACAACTATACATTAATACTTCCATACATCTGTACATCAGTACATCCGTCCATCCATACATCCTGCCATCCACACATACATCCATCCATACATACAACCATCCATACACCCATACATCCATAAATCCATACATCGGTACACGGTACATATATACATACGTACATATATACATACGCACATCCATTCAACCGTACATGCGTTCATTCGTACATACATCCTTCAGTACATCCATCCATCCAAGCAT
>NW_016920977.1:0-2015 GCF_001483705.2 Eufriesea mexicana
CATCCATCCACCAATCCATTCATCCATACATACACACATACATACATCAATACATCCATACATGCATCCATACATCCATACACCCGTGCATCCGTAAATTCGTACATCCACACGTTCATACATCCATACATGCATACATCCATCCATACATTCATCCATACAAGCATCCATACATACATCCATTCTTCCGTCCATTCACCCATCCATTCGCCCACACACACATCCATACATACATGCCACCGTACATCCATATATTCTTACATACATACATCCATGCATACATACATCCGTACATCCATAACGCAAATACGGACATACATATATACATCCGTACATACAAACGTCCATTCGTTACTACATCCATCCATCCATACATCCATCCATCCATACATCCATCCATCCATACATCCATCCAGCCATACATCCATACATCCGCACATCGATACATCCACAAATCTATCTATACATGCACACATCCATCCATACGTACATCCATAGATACGTCCATACATACATCCATACATCCAAGCATACACCCATACACTCATCCATACATACATCCATAGATACAACCGTAAATGCATCCATACATACATCCATGCGTACATCCATACATACATCCACCCATCCACCCTTCCATAAATGCATCCAACCGTACATCCATACATCCATACATCCGTATATCCATTCATTCGTACATTCACACGTACATACATCCATACATCCATACATCCACACATACGTCTATACACACATCCGTACTTACGTCCATTCATCCACCCATCCATAAATCCATTCATTCGCCAAACCATAAATCCATCCAATCATAGATCCATCCATCCATACATTCATGCGTCCATACATCCGTCCATCCGCACATCCATAAATCCATCCTACCATTCATCCATACATCTATCCATCCATGCATCCATCCAACAATTCATTCATCCATACATACATACATACATACATACATACTTCAATACATCCATACATCCATCCATACATCCATACACCCGTACATCCATAAATTCGTACATCCAAGCATACATCCATACATCCATACATCCATTCGTGCATACATCCATCCATACATACATCCATACATCAATGCATACCCTCATACACTCATCCATACATGCATCCATAGATACATCCTTAAATGCATCCATACACACATACATGCTTGCATCCATCCATACATCCATCCATACAATCATCCATACAAGCATCCATACATACATCCATTCTTCCGTCCATTCACCCATGCATTCGTCCACCCACACATCGATATATCCATGCCTCCGTATATCCATATATTCTTACATACATACATCCATCCAGCCATACATCCACCGATCCATACATCTATCGAACCATACATCCATCCATTCATGCAAGTACCCATCCATACATCCGTCGATCCATACGTCTATCTATCCTTACATTCACCCATCCATACATTCATACATCCCCACATCCATCAATCTATCCATCCATTCATCCATACAACCATACATTCATCCATACATACAAACGTCCATACATTAATACATCCATCCATCCATACATCCATCCATCCGTCCATCCATCCATCCATACAACCATCAGACCATACATCCATACATATATACATCCATCCATTCATACATCCGTAAATGCATCCATACATACATCCACGCATACATCCATACATACATCCACCAATCCCCCCATCCATAAGTCCATCCAAGCATACATCCATCCATCCATACATATATACATAGATACATCCCCACACCCATACTTCCATAAATGCATCCATTCGTACGTACATCAATCGATACATCCATCCATCCATACATCCATACACGCATACAGCCATACATCCACACAGCCATACATCCATAAATCCTTCCATTCGTACGTCTATCATCCGACACTTCCATCCATCAATACGTCCATACATACACACATCCGTACAACCATACATTCATGCATCCATAAACCTGTACATCAATACATCCATCCATCCA
>NW_016920978.1:0-667 GCF_001483705.2 Eufriesea mexicana
TGCTGTCATCCCCAGCGCCGAGCAGAGCATATTATTTCACATAAAGGCGCAGACATCCACCGACAAGCAGCGCATAGCACAAAAGTCAAAACTACGCTGCCTTAACCTAACCAAACCTAACTTAACCTAACGTGCCGAGACCTCTATTACTGGCATCCACAGCGCCAAGCGTAGTAGATCTCAACGGCGCCAAGCGTAGTAGATCTCAGCAGAGTGCAGAAACCCACCGAAAGGAAGTGGTTTGCACGAATGTCAAAGCTACCATAACCACGCATATCCTAAGCTAACTTAACCGAACGTAACATAATTCGAAATGAAGTGCCGCGAACACCATTCCTTTCGTCTCATGAGCCAGGCAGACTACAGTAGTGCAGAGTAGAGCGCAGAAAGCCACAGAATAGCTGTGCATTGCACAAAGGTCTAAGCTATGCTGACATAACCCGAACGAGACTAACACAGCCAAACGTAACCTAACGCAAACTAATGTGCCGCGAACAACGTTGCTGTAGTCACGTGGACCAATCAGGATATAGTAGAGCACAGTGGAGTGCAGAACTGAGCAGAATAGGAATGTATAGCACAAGCGTCAAAGATATCCCGACACAAATCAACCTAACGTCACCGATGACCTCCCCAGAGCAAAGCAGAATAGTGTTGAGCACAGTAG
>NW_016920979.1:0-425 GCF_001483705.2 Eufriesea mexicana
TGGGCGGATGGATGTATGAATGTATGGATGTATGTATGGATGGATGTTTGAATGTATGGATGTGCTTGAGGTATCTATGTATGGGTGTACATTTGTATGGATGTATGGATGGGCGAAAGCATGGAAGTACGGATGCATGGATATATGGATGTGTGGGTGGATGAATGAATGGGTGGATGGACGGAAAGATGGGTGTATGGATTGGTGGTTGTATGGAAGGATGGGTGTATGAATGGATGGATGTATGGATGCATGGATGTATGTATAGACGCATGTATGGGTGAATGTGTGGACGTATGTATGGATGTATGTTTGGATGTATGTATGGACATATGTATGGATGTATGCATGGATGTTTGGATGGTTGTATGGACGGGTGTAAGGATGGATGGAGGGATGGATGTATGGATGGATGGCTGGATGCA
>NW_016920979.1:4692-10890 GCF_001483705.2 Eufriesea mexicana
TGATGGATAGAATTAAAAATGGTGGCATGTATGGAAGTATGGATGTGCGGATGGATGGATGTATGGATGCATGGACATATGTATGGCTGTTTGTATGGATGTATGTATGTATGTATTTATGGATGCATGGAAGGATGTATGTATGGATGTTAGTATGGACGAATATATTGGTGTATGTACGGATGAATGTATTGATGTATGTATGGATGTATGGATGGATGGATGGATGGTTTGAAGTATGGATGTATGGATATATATATGTATGTATCGATGGATGTATGGATGGGCGGAGATATAGTAGGTTGGATGTGTGGAAGGACGTATGTATGGATGGATGGATGTATGGATGGATAGATTTATGGTTAGATGGATTTATGGATGGGTGGATGAATGGATGGTGTTGTGGATGCGTGTATGGAAGGGCGAATGTACGAATGTATGTATGGGTGGATGTATGGATGTATGTACGAATGTATGTATGGATGTATGCTCGGATGAGTGTATGCGTGTATGTATGGATCTGCGTATTGATGTGGGTATGGATGCAAGGATGGATGGATGGATTGGTGGATGGAAGTATGGTTCGATGGATGTATGGATGGGCGGACATATGGATGGGTGGATGTACGGAGACGTGGATGTATGGATGGACGTATGTATGGATGAATGGTTGTATGGATGGATGTATGTATGGATGGATGGCTGTATGGATGGATGGATGTATGCATGGATGTATGTATGTATGTATGTACGGATGTATGGATGTATGGATGGATGTATGTACAGATGTATGCATGCATGTATGTATGGACGCATGTATCGATGGATCAATGTATTGATCGATGTATGTATGGATGGATGGATGGTTGGTTGTATGTATGGATGGGTGGATGTATGGAAAGATTGGTGTATGGATTGGTGGTTGTATGAAAGGATGGGTGTATGAATGGATGGATGTATGGAAGCATGGATGTATGTATAGACGCATGTATGGGTGTATGTGTGGACGTATGTATGGATGTATGTATGGATGTATCTATGGACATATGTATGGTTGTATGCATGGATGTATGGATGGTTGTATGGAAGGATGTATGGATGGATGGAGGGATGGATGTATGGATGGATGGCTGGATGCATGAATGTATGGGAGGAAGAGTTTGTGAATATGTGGATGTGTGGTTGGATCGACGTATGGTGAGATGGATGTATGGATGGATGTATGTTTGGAAATATGGATGGATGAATGTATGGATGTATGTGTGGATGTATGTATTTGATGTATGTGTGGGTGTATGTATGGATGTGTGTTTGGATGTATGGGGAGTGGTATGGTCGGTTGTATGCAAGTATGTGTGGATGTATGTATGGATGTATGTATGGATGAATCGATATACGGTTGCATGTATGGATGAACGTATGGATGGTTGTAAGGACATATTTATGGATGTGCCCGGGGATGTATGTATGGATATATGGATTGACGGATGTATGGATTTTTGGATGGATGTATGGATGGATGGATGGACACATGGATGGTTGGATGTACGTGTGGATGTACGCATGGGTGGATGTATGTATGGATGGGAGCATGGATGGATGGATTTGTGAATGTGTGGATGTATCGATCTATGGATGTATGGAAGGATTGATGTACGGATGGATGGATGTATGGATGTATGGGTGAATGGAAGCATGTACTTATGAATGCATGGATATATGGTCTTATGGATGAAGGGATGTATGGATGTATGGATGTATGGATGTACTAATGTACGGATGTATGCCTGTATGTATGTATGTATGTTTGGATGTATGTGAGGATGGATGTATGGGTGGATGTATGTATGGATGTATGTATGCATGTACGTATGGGATCGTGTATGCATGTATGCATGGAGGGACGTATGGGTAGTTCCATGGATATATTTATGGACGTGCGTGGGGATGTATGTATGTTATATATATGGATGGATGTATGGATGTATGGATGGACGTACTGATGAATGGATGGAAGGATGGGCGCATGGATGGATAGGTGGATGGATGGATGTGTGGGTGTGTTGAATGGTGGCAGTATGGATGGATGGATGGTTGAATGTATGGAAGGATGTATGTGAGAATGGACGGATATATGGATGAATGGATTTACGTATGGATGGGTGAATGTATGGGAAGATGGGTGTATGGATTGGTGGATGTATGAATGGATGGATGTATGGAAGCATGGATGTATGCATAGACGTATGTATGGACGGCTGTATGGATGGATGTATGGAAGCATGGATGTATGCATAGACGTATGTATGGACGGCTGTATGGATGGATGTATGGAAGCATGGATGTATGCATAGACGTATGTATGGACGGCTGTATGGATGGATGTATGGCGGGATGTATGGATGGTTGGATGTACGCGTGGATGGATGCATGGATGGATGGATGGATGGGTATATGTGTGTCTGCATGTATGCATGGATGAATTTCCGGTTGGATGGGAGAAGGTATGAATGGATTTATGGATGTGTGAATGTATGGAACAATGGATGTATGGATGTATTGAAGTATGTATGGATGGACGTATGGATGTGGGGATGTATGGATGCCTGTACCTATGAATATATGGATGTGTGGTTGTGCGGATGTATGGATGGATGTATGTATGTACGGATGTATCTATGGAATTACGTAGGGATGTATGATTGGATGTATGTGTGGATGTATGAATGGATGTATGTATGGAGGTATGTATGGATGTATGTATGGACATATGTATGGTTGTATGCATGGATGTATGGATGGTTGTATGGTCGGATGTATGGTTGGATGGATGTATGTATGTATGTATGTGTGTATGTATGGTTGTATGTATGGATTCACTTATGATTGTATGTATGGATGGACGTATGTATGGATGTATGGATATATTCATGGATGTGCAAAAGGATGTATGTACGGATATATGGACGGATGTATGAATGAATGTGTGGATGGATGGATAGGTGGACGCATGGATGGATGGGTGGATGTATGGATGTATGTACGAGTGGATGTGTGAATGGATGCATGTGTGAACAGATGATGTATGGAAATATGGATACCTGTATGGAAGGGTATATGTATGAATGTTTGTACGCATGAATGTATGTATGTCTGAATGGATGTGCGTACTTGTCAATGTATGGATGTATATATGTATGTATGTATGGATGTTTGTGTGGGTGTACAGATGTATTGATGGATGGATGTATGGATGGGTGGGTGTATGCATGGATGGATGTGCGGATGGATGGATGTATGGATGTATGAATGCATGTACGGTTGTATTTATGGATGCATGTACGGATGTATGTATGGATGTATGTAAGGGTATATGGATGAAGGTATGAATGGATGCATGGATGTTTGTATGGATGTGTATATGGATGTATGTATGGATAGATGGATACTTTGATGCATGTACGGTTGTATGCATGGATGGATGGATGTATGGATGCATGTAGGAATGTATTTATGCACGTATTTGGGGATGTATGTATGGACGTATTTATTTGTATATGGATGAAGGTATGAATGGATGCATGGATGTCTGAATGGATGTGTGTATGGATGTATGTATGGATGTATGTTTTCACGGATGGATGTATGAATGTATGTATAGTTGGACGCATGGATGGATGGATGGATGTATGGACGTATGCATGTACTTACGTACGGATGTACGTTTGTATGTATATGTGGATGTATGTATGGATGTTTGTATGGATGTATGTATGGGCGTATGTACGGATGAATGTGCGGACGTATGTAAGGATGGATGGATATACGCTTGGATGTATGCATGGAAAGAGGGATGTTTGGTTGGATGTATGGATTGGGGGATGGGTGTATGAATGGATGGATTAATGGATGGATGGATATATGGATGGATGTATGCGTGTGTGGATGCATGCATGTATGCTTTGATGTGCGGATGGATGAATGAATGGATAAATGGATGTATGGATGGATCGAGGTATGGATGGCTGTATGGATGGATCGATGGTTGTATGAATGGATGAATTTATGGATGTATGTATGGATGTATGTATGTACTGATCAATGGATGGATGTATGTATGGATGAATAGATGTATGGATGGTTGGACGTATGGATGTATGGACGTATGGATGGTGGATGTATGGGTGGAGGTATGTATGGGTTTATGCATGTATGTGTGGAAGTATGTGTGGACGTTTGTACGGATGCACGTATGGATGGATGGACGTGTGGATGGTGGATGTATGGGTGGAGGTATTAGTGGTTGTATACATGTATGTGTGGATGTATGTATGTATGTATGAATGGATGGAAGGATTTGTGGATGCATGTTTGAATGGACGTATGGTTGGTGGTATGTATATATGTATGGATGTGCGTGGGGATGTATGTCTGGATATATGGATGAATGGATGTATGTATTTTGGACGGATGTACGGATGGATGGATTGACGCATGGATGGGTGAATGTACGCATGTATGGATGTATGGATGGCTGGACGTATGGATGGTTGTATGGATGGATCGATGGTTGTATGAATGGATGAATTTATGGATGTATGTATGGATGTATGACTGTATTGATGGATGTATGTATGGATCTATGGATGTAAGGATGGATGGACGTATGGATGGGTGGATGTGTGGATGTATGAATGTATGTATGGCTGAATGTATGGATGTACGTATGTTTGGATGTATGGATGCATGTATGGGTGTATGTGTGGATGTATGTATTGATATATGGATGCATGGACTTGTGGATGGTTGGGTGTACGGACAGATGAATGTATCGATGGATGGATGCATGGTTGGATGTACGGATGGATGGATTGATGGATGGTTGGATGGATGGATGGACGGATGCGTGGCTGGACGGATGATTGGATTAACTGACGGATGGATGGATGGATGGATGGATGGACGGATGAATGGATCGATGGTTGTATGGATGGATGGATGTATGGGTGGATGTATGAACGGGTGTATGTATGGTTGTATGAATACGTGTATGGAACGTCATATGAATGAATGTTTGCACGGATGTATGTATGGATGCGTGTGTTTATGAATATATGCATGTATGAATGTATGTATATATGGATTTATGACTGTATTGGAGGATGGATATATGGATGGGTGGATGTGTGTATGGATGTATGTGCGGTTGGACGGATGTATGGATGCATGTATGCATGTATGGTTGTATGTATGGATGTATGTATGGATGTATGTATGTGTGTATGTATGGATGTTTGTATGGACGGATATATGGATTCTTGGATAGATGTACGGATGGATGGTTCGACGCATGGATCGATGGATGGACGTGTGGATGGATGTATGCATGGATGGAGGTATGGATGCATGAATGGATGGATGAATGGGTGTATGGTGGTTGAATGAATGTATGGATGGGTGTATGTATGGAAAAATGGATGTGTAGGACGGTGGGTGTATGGATGGACGGACGTATGGATGAATGGATGTACGGATGGATGTATGTATGGAAGTATTCATGTGCGTATGGATGTATGGATGGATGGATGTATGTATGTATGGATGTATGTATGGTCTCATGTATGGTTGTATGTATGGATGGACGTATGTATGGATGTATGGATATATTCATGGATTTGCGAAGGGATGTATGTACGGATATATGGATGGATGTATGGATGTATGTGAGGATGGATGGATAGGTGGGCGCATGGATGGATGGGTGGGTGGATCGTTGGATGGATGGATTAAATGATGGGCCTATGGATGGATGGATGGTTGGATGTATGGATGTATGTACGAATGGATGTATGAATGGATGTATGTATGAACGGATGATGTATTGATGGATGTATCCATGGATGGATGAATGGACCTATGGATGGTTATATGGATACATTTATGGGTGTGCGTGGGGATGTATATCTGGATATATGGATGGATGGATGTATGGATTTTTTGGGTGGATGTACGGATGGGTGGATGGACGCACGAATGAATGGATGTACGCATGAATGTATGGATGTACGCATGGATGGATGTATGGATGGATGGTTGTATGGATGGATGTATGGATGGATGGATGGGTGTACGGAAGGATGGATGGATGGATGTATGGATGGATGTACCGTTGGATGGATGGGTTTACGGATGGATGGA
>NW_016920980.1:0-934 GCF_001483705.2 Eufriesea mexicana
GCTAGCTTCCTTGCATAAACAAGGAGGAAAGATTATATTGGCAATCTGCAACCATTGCAATGATATAGAATGTGCCTGGCAGTTTCGATTTTATCCACATTATCAATTAATATCGTGGTGAGCTACCTTTCTTGCGTAAATAAGAGGGAAAGATTCTATTGGCGTGCTATTGCCATTGCAATGCCGAAGAATCTGTTTGGAGAAATCAATTTTATTGACATTTTCGATTAATAACTTGGCGAGTTAACTTTCTCGCATATATAAGGAGGATTGATTCTAATGACGCGCTATAGGCATTGCAAAGCAATAGAATCTTGCTGGAAAATTCAATTTCATTGACATTTTCGACTTATATCGTGGTGAGCCAACTTCCTTGTATAAGTAAGGAGGGAAGATTCTATTGGCGTGCTATTCCCATTGCAATTCTACAGAATCTGGATTGAAAGTTCAATTTTATTGACTTTTACGACTAATATCGTGGTGAGCCAGCTTCCATGCACAAGTAAGGAGGAAAGATCCTTTTGGCGTGCTATAGTCATTGCAATGCTGCAGAAACTGGCTGGAAAGATCAATTTCATTGACATTTTCGATTAATATCGTGGTGAGCAAGCTTCCTGGCATAAGTATGGAGGAAAGTTCCTTTTGGCGTACTATAGCCATTGCAATGCTATAGAATCTGGATGGAAAATTCAATTTTATTCTCATTTTCGAATAATATTGCAGTGCGCTACCTTTCATGCATAAATAAAGAGGAAAGATTCTTTTGGCGTGCTATAACCATTGCAATGATATGGAATGTGCCTGGCAGTTTCGATTTTATTAACATTTTCGACTAATATCGTGGTGTGCTATCTTTCTTGCGTAGATAAGGCGGAAAGATTCAATTGGCGTGCTATTGGCATTGCAATGCCAAAGAATCTGGCTGGAAAAATCA
>NW_016920981.1:0-3786 GCF_001483705.2 Eufriesea mexicana
GATAGATGTATTGATGTACAGATGTATTGATGCATGTATGTATGCTTGTATGGATGTATGTATATATGTTTGTATGGATGTATGTATGGATGTATGGATGGAAGAGTGGAAGGATGTGTGTATGGATATATGTATGCACGAATGTACTTGTGTATGTATGGATATATGTATTGTTGTGTGTGTGGATGTATGTACAGGTAGATGGATTGTTTGTTGTATGGATGTATGGATCGATGTATGTATGGATGGGCGGACGTATGTTTGGATGGATGTATGGATGAATGGATGTATGCATGGATATATGTATGGATGTTTGTATGGATGTTTGTACGGATGAAATTATGTATGTGTGGACGGATGTATGGAAGGATGTGCGTATGAATGTATGTATGGACGAATGTATCTGTGCATCTATTGATATACGTATTGATGTGTGTATGGATGTATGGATGGGTGGATGGATGGATTGTTGTATGGATGTATGGATCGATGCAAGTATGGATGGGTGGATGTATGAATGGATGGATGTATGGAATGATGTATGTACGGATGGATGAATGTATAGATGTATGGCTTTATGGATGTATGGATGTATTGTTGTATGGTTGTATGTATGTATGGATGTACGAATGTATGGATGTACGGATGAATGGATGTACGGACGTATATATGTATGGATGTATGGATGTATGAATGTATGGGTGTACGGATGGATGGATGTATGGATGTAAGAAAGTATGGATGTACGGGTGAATGGATGTACGGATGTATGGATGTTTGGATGTACATATTTATGGATGTATGGATGGATGGATGAATGAATGGATGGTTGTATGGGTGGATGGACGTATGGATGTATGTATGGATGGATGAATGGATGTATGTATGGTTGGATGGATGTACGGGTGGATGGATTTATGGATGTGTGGATGTATGGATGTGTGGATGGATGGATGGATGTATGTATGGATGTCTGTATGTATGGATGTATGGATGTATGGATGTATGGACGTATGTATGTATGGATGTACGAAAGTATGGATGTACGGGTGAATGGATGTACGGATGTATATATCTATGGATGTATGGATGAATGGATGTATGTGTGTATGGATGGATGGGTGTATGGATGTATGTATGTGTAGTTGGCAGGATATATGGATGTATAGATGTATTGATGTACAGATGTATGGATGCATGTATGTATGCTTGTATGGATGTATGTATGTGTGTATGTATGGATGTATGGATGGATGAGTGTATGGTTGGATGGATGTATGGAAGGATGGATTTATGGATGTGTGGATATATGTATGTATGTATGTACTTATGGATGTATCGATGGAGAGATGTATGCATCAATGGATGTATGGATGGGTGAATGTATGAATGGATGGATGGTTGGCTCGATGGATGTATGGATGGGTGGAAGTGTGGATGGATGGATGTGCGGATGTATGCATGGACGTATGTATGTATGTTCGTATGGATTTATGTATGGATGTATTTATGGTTGTATGTAAGGACGTTTGTATGGATGTATGTTTGCATGAACGTATGGGTGTATATATGGATGAATGTATTGATGTGTGTATGGATGTATGGATGGATGGATGGATTGGTCGGTGGATGTAAGGATGGATGGATGTATGGTTCGATGGATGTATGGATGTATGGATGGATGGACGGTTGTATGGTTGGACGGATTTATGGATTTATGGGAGTGTGAATGTATTTACGTATGTATGTATGTATGTATGTATAGATATATGTATGGATGCGTGTATGGATGGATGTATGGATGTATGTACGGATGTATGTATGGATATATCTATGGATGTATTAATGGATGTGTATATGGGTGTATGTGTGGATATATGGATGGATGTATGTACGGATGTGTGTATGGGTGTACGCATGGATGTATGGATGGACGCATGGATGTATGTATGGGTGGACGGTTGTATGGTTGGACGGATTTATGGATTTATGGGAGTGTGAATGTATTTATGTATGTATGTATGTATGTATGTATAGATATATGTATGGATGCATGTATGGATGTATGTACGGATGTATGTATGCATATATCTATGGATGTATATATGGATGTATGACTGGATGTGTGTATGGATGTATGTGTGGTTGTTTGTATGGATGCATGTATGGTTGTATGTATGGATGTATGAATGGATGTATGTATGGATGTGTGTGAGGGTGTATGTATGTATGTATGTATGGATGGATGTATGTGTGTGTGTGTGTATGGATGTATGAGGATGTATGTATTGATGTATGTATGAATGAATGGATGGATGGGCTCATCGTCTGATGGATGTATGGATGAATATATCTATGGGTGGATTGTTGTATGGAAAGACGGATGTACGGATGTGTGGATGTACGGTTGTATATATGTGTGGATGTATGGATGGATGGATTTATGGATGTATGGATGTATGAATGTATGGATGTACGGTTGGACGTTTATACGAATGAATGGATGTATGGATGTATGGAAGTATGGATGAATGGTTGTATTGGTGTATGGATGTATGGATGTACGAATGTATGTATGTACGGATGTATGAATGTATGGACGTATATATGTATGTATGTATGGATGGATTGATGAATGAATGAATGGATGTATGGATGGATGTATGGATGTTTGTATGGATGTACGTATGGTTGGATGGATGTATGGATGGATGGATGGATGTACAGAATGATGAATGTATGGATGCATGGATGTGTGTATGTATGGATGTATGTATGAATGGATGTATGTATGGATAAACGTATGGATGTATGTATCGATGTATGTATGGATGTATGGATGTATGGATGGGTGGATGTGTGAATGGATGGAGGTATGGATTGACGGATGCAGGGATATATGGATATATGGATGTATATATGGATGGATGTATGGATGGATGGAAGTATGGATGGATGGATTTATGGATATACGGATTTATGAATGCATGGGTGTACGGTTGGACGGATGTACGGTTTAATGTATGAATAGATGTATGGATGTATGGATGTATGTATGTATGTATGTATGGATGTATGGATGTATGGATGTATGGATGTATTGATGTACGAATGTATGGATGTACGGATGCGCGGATGTATGGATGTATTGATGGATGGATGTATGTTTTGATGTATGTACGAGTGTATGAATGGATTGATGGATTGTTGGATGGATGTATGGTTCGATGGATGTATGGATGGGTGGATCTATGGATGGATGGATGTATGGAAAGATGAATTTATGGATGGATGTATGTATGGATGGATAGTTGTATGGATGGGTAGTTGTATGGTTGGATTGTGGTGTGGATGCACGGATGGACGTTTGTATGGATGTATGGAATTATCGATGGATGGCAGTAAGGATGGTAATATGTATGGATGTATGGATGCGAGGATGTGTAGATGTGTGCATGGATGAATGTGCTGACGGATGTACGTATGGATGCATGAGTGTATGGATGTATGGATGTATGCATGGGTGTATGTGTGGCTGCATGAGTGTATGAATGTATGGATATATGTATGGATGTTTGTGTGGATGTATGTATTGATGTATGGATGAACGTATGGATGGATGGGCTCATCGGATGATGGATGTATGGATGGATATATGTACGGGTGGATTGAGGTATGGATAGACGGATGTACCTATGTATGGACGTACGGATGTATATTTGCGTTGATGTATGGATGTATGGAGGTATGGGTGTATTGATGGATGTATGTACCGATGTATATAAG
>NW_016920982.1:0-2657 GCF_001483705.2 Eufriesea mexicana
AGTATGGGTGTATGTATGAAAGTATGTATGGATGCAGTTAAATATGTGTGTATGGATGTATGTATGAATGTATGGATGGATGGATGCATCGACGGTTGGAAGTACCGATGGTTGGATTCATGGACGTATGGATTTGGGGATGTAAGGATGCATGGATCAATGGATGGGTGTAGTTATGGATGGCTGTATGGATGGGTGAATGTGTGGATGGATTGAGGTACGGATGGTCGAATGAACGGATGTATGGATGTATGAATTTATATATGTATGGATGTGTGGATGGATGGATGTATGGGTGTATGTGTGTATGTTTGTGTGGATGTATCTAGGGATGTATGCTAGGATGTATGTATGGATCTATGTACGGATGTATGCATGGACATATGTATGGATGTTTGTATGGATGAATGTATGGTCGTAAGTGCGGATGTATCTAAGAATGTATGAAAGGAAGTATGGACGAATGAATGTACGAGAGTATGTATCGATGTATGGATTGACGTATGTATGGATGTATGGATGTATGGATGTATGGATGTCGGAATGTGTGGATATATTTGATTTATGTATGTATGAATTTATGCATGTATGGATGTACGGTTGTACGCATGTATGGACGAAAGGATGCATGGATGTATGGATGCGTGTGTGAATGAGTGGATGGGTGGATTGACGGAAGAACTGATGTATGTATGGATGTTTGTACGGATGTATGTATGGATGTACGCATGGATGTTTGTATGGATGTATGTATGGATGTATGTATGGATGTATGTAAGAATGTATGTATGGATGTATGTATGGATGAATGCACGAGTGCATGTATGGATCTGTGTATTGATGTGTGTATGGATGCATGGATAGATGGATGGATTGGTGGATGCAAGTATGAATGGAAAGATGTATGGATCGTTGGATGTATGGATTGGTGGATGTTTGGATGGATGGACGTATCGAAGTATGGATGTACGTATGGACGTATGTATGGATGCTTGAATGTGTCGATGTATTTCAGTTATGTATGTATGGGTGTATGCATGTATGGATGTATTGGCTTACGCATGTGTGCATGTACGGACGCATGGATATATGGATATGTGGGTGGATGAATGGAAGTGTGGATGGACGGAAGAACGAATGTCTGAGTGGATGAATGTATGGATGTGTAGAGGGATGTATGTATGTATGTATGGATGGATGTATGTAGGAATGTATGTATGGATGTATGTATGCATGAATGTATGGGTGTATGTATGGATCTGTTTATTGTTGTGTGTATGGGTGCATGGATGGATGGATGGATTGGTGGATGGATGTATGGATGGATTGGTGGATGTCTGTATGGATGGGTGGAAGTGTGGATGAATTGATGTACTGATGGACGAATGTACGGATGGACGAATGTACGGATGTATGGATGCATGTATTTATAAATGTATGGATGTATGGATGGATGGATGTATCGAATGAAGGAAGTACGAATGGTTGGGTTTATGGACGTATGGATGTGTGAATGTTTGGATGTATACATGGATGGGTGTATGAATGGATAGAATTATGGATCAGTGGATGTATGGACGAGTGGATGTATGGATGGGCGGATGTGTGGATGAGCGGATGTAATGAAGGATGGATGGATGGATGGATGTATGTACGTGTGGATCGCAGTATGGATGGATGGGTGTATGAGTGGATTGAGGTATGGATGGACGGATGTACGGAAGTATGGATGTATATATGGTGGTATGAAAGGGTGTACGTATGCACGGATGTATGGATGTATGTTTGGATGTATGCCTTGATGTATGTATGGATGTATGGATTTATGGATGTGCGGGTGGGCGAATGGATGGGTGGATGAACTGAAGAGTAGGTGAAAGGACGGGTGGATGAAAGGATGCATGGATGGATGGATGCGAGAATGGATGAATGGATGTACGGTTGTATGTATGAAAGTATGCGCGTAAGTATGAATGTATGTATGGGTGTAGTTAAAGGTGTGTGTATGAGTGTATGTATGGATGCATGGATGGATGGATGGGTGTATGGATGTATGTATGTTTGGATGTATGGATGTCTGCGTGGATGAACGGATATGTGGATGGACGGAAGGACGGATGTAAGGACGGATGTTTGTATGGATGTATGTATGGATGTATGCATGGATGTATTATGGATGTTTGTATGGTTGTATATGAGGATGTGTGTATGGATGTATGTAAGAATGTATGTATGGATGTATGTATGGGTGAATGTATGGGTGTATGTATGGAGCTATGTATTGGTGTGTGTACGGATGCATGGATGTATGCATGGATTGGTGGATGGATGTATGGATGGAAGGATGTATGGATCGATGGTTGTATGGTTGGTTGGGTGTTTGGATGGATGGATGAATGGAGGTATGGATGTATGTATGGATGGGTGGCTGTATGGACGGGTGTGACTGTGGATGGATTGAGGTACGGGTGGACGAATGTACGGATGTGCGGGTGTATGGATTTATATATGTATGGATGTATAGGGGGCTGGATGTATCGAATGATGGAGGTACGAATGGACGGGTCTATGGATGTATGGACGTGTGGATGTATGGATGTATACATGTATGGGTGTATCTATGGATAGATTTATGGATCGATGGATGTATGTATGAG
>NW_016920983.1:0-1044 GCF_001483705.2 Eufriesea mexicana
TAGAAACAGGCTGGAAGGTTCAATTTTATTGTCATCTTCGACTAATATCGTGATGACCTGACCTCCTTGCATAGATAAGGAGGAAAGATTCCATTGGCCTGCAATAGCCATCGCAATGCTATAGAATCTGGCTGGAAAATCAAATCTTAATATCATTTTCTTCTAATAACCTGGTGAGCTAACTTTCTTGCATAAATAAGGAGGAAAGATCCTATTGGCGTGCTATGGCCTTTGTAGCGCAATAGAATCTGGCTGGAAAATCAAATCTTAATATCATTTTCTTCTAATAACCTGGTGAGCTAACTTTCTTGCATAAATAAGGAGGAAAGATCCTATTGGCGTGCTATGGCCTTTGTAGCGCAATAGAATCTGGCTGGAAAATCCAATTTTATTATCATTTTCAACTAATATCGTACTGAGCTGCTTTCTTACATAAAGAGGGTGGGAAGATTCTATTGTCGTGCAATAGCCGTAGCAGTGCTGTAGAATCTGGCTGGAAGATTCAATTTTATTGACATTGTCGTCAAATATCGGGGTGAGCCAATTTTTTTGCATAAATAAGGAGGAAAGATTCTATTGGCTTGCTGTAGCCATTGCAATGATATATTATCTGGATGGAAAATACAATTTTATTAACATTTTCGGCTGATATCGTGGTGAGCAACCTTTCTTGCATAAATAAGGAGGAAAGATTCTATTGTCCTGGTATTTCCATTGCAATGCTACAGAATCTGGCTGGAAAATGCAATTCTATTGACATTTTCGACTAATATCGTGATGAGCTAACCTCCTTGCATAAATAAGGAGGAAAGATTCCATTGCCGTGCAATGGCCTTTGTATCGAAATAGAATCTGGCTGGAAAATCCAATTTTTTGACATTTCCGCATAATATCGTGTTGAGCCAACTTTCTTGCATAAATAAGGAGGAAAGATTCTATTGGCGTGCTACAGCACTACAGCCATTGCAAAGCTATAGAAACAGCCTGGAAGGTTCAATTTTATTGTCATTTTCGACTAATATCGTGATGAGCTAACTTTCTTTC
>NW_016920984.1:0-4032 GCF_001483705.2 Eufriesea mexicana
AGCAATCGTGATCGCGGCACGTTATGTTGTGCTAGGTTACGCTTGGTTATATTACGCTGGGCTTGGTTAGCCGGAGATAGCTTTGACTTTTGTGATATACAATGCAATGCGGTGGAATTCTGCGTTCTACTGTGCTCTAGTATATTCTGTTTGGCTCTGGCGGGCCAGCAGCAGTGGTCCTCGCGCGCAACATTGTGTTATGCCACGTTTGCTTAGGCTAGGCTAGGTTAGGTTACGATTTCTTCAACTTTAGTGCTATTCACTGAATTGCAATTGATTTCCGAGCACTACTCTGCTCTAGTACACTCTGCTTGTCCGTGCGGAGTCCTGCAATTGTGGTCTCGTCATGTCAGGTTGAGTTATGTTACGTTTGGTTAGGTCACATTTGGCTAGGTTAGGAGCGGCTGTTCTGGCTATTGTGCTATACACTGCCCTTCGATGGATTCCGGCACTCTGCTGTGCTCTAATATGTCCTGCTTTACTCTGGGGAGCCAAGCAATATTTGTCTCGCAACACTATGTTGAGTTACACTACGTTTGTGTTGGTTAGGTTAGGTCAGGTTAGGATAGGGTACCTATCACTTTTGTGCTAGGCACTGCAATGCGGTGGATTTCTGCGCTATCCGGTGCTCTAGTATATTCTTCTTGACTCTGGGGAAACCAGCATGGTGGTCGCGGGACGTTATCCTGTTAGGCTACGTTCTGTTGCGTCAACGTTGGATATGTTAGGATAGGATAACTTTGACTTTTGTGCTATAGAGTGCAATACGGCTGGTATCTGCGCTGTACTGTGCTTTAGTATATACTGCTTGTCTCTGACGGTCGCGGCCCTTTACGTTGCGTTATACTACGTTCTTTAGGTTAGGGCGCGGTAGTCTTGATTCTTGTGCTATATATATTGCAATTCGGTGGATATCTGCTTTCTGCTGCGCTCCAAAATGTTCTGCTTGTCTGTGGTGTGTCCAGCAAAATTGGTCTCATCTCGTTGTGTAGATTTACACTACGTTTTGTTAGGTCAGTTAAGGTCAGGTTAGGTCATGGTATGTTTGACTTTTGTGCTATACACAGCAATGACACTACCGCTGTTGCTGGCCTCCCTAGGGGCAAGCAGATGCTAGCTGAGCAACGCAGGACGCAGGTATCGACGGAACAGGAGTGTAAAGCACAATCGTCAAAGATACGCGTACCTAGCCTAACCTAACATAGCCAAGCCAAGCATAAGATGAATCTACCTTGCGTGCCGAGGCCACTATGGTTGGCCTATAGAGAGTCGAGCAGAGTATAGAAGAGCAATGTAGAACGCAGCGACCCTTCGAATAGCAGTGTCCAGCACAATAGTCTAAGCTCCGCTATCTTAACATGACCGGACGCAACATAACCAAACGCAACATATCTGTGGCGAACGCGGCTGGACAAATACTGCTGACATCCACATAGCCAAGCAGAATACACCAGAGCGTTACAGAGCGCAGAAAGTCACAAAATTGCAGTGCATAGCGCAAGAGTCAAAAATATCCTAACCTAACCATACCCAACGTAACCTAACCGGACGTAGAAGAACCAAACGTAACGAGCCGAGACATCTATTGGTGGCCTCCACAGAGCCAAGCAGACAATGTTACAGCTTAATAGAGCGCAGAGATCGGCCGAATAGCAGTGTATAAGAGAAGGTCAAAGCCATCCCAACACAACCTAACCTAACACGATCTAACTAAACGTAACATCACACAGCCAATCACGACCCGACCGCTATTTCTGATCTCCCCAGCGCCAATAGGGGCATACTAGAGCACAGTGGAGCGCAGAAAGGCGCCAATAGGGGCATACTAGAGCACAGTAGAGCGCAGAAATCCACCGAATAGCATTGTATAGCACAAGAGTCAAAGAAATCCTCACCAAACTTGACCAAACCTATCCTAACGGAACTTAAAGTAATTCAACATAACGTGCCGCGAGCACTTTTCCTGGCGTGCGCATAGAGAAGCCGAGTGCGTTGGCGCACAGAGGAGCGCAGAAGACCATAGGATAGCAGTGTGTAGCACAAAAGTCAGAGCTATCCTGACCTAACACAATCTAGTCAAACGTAATCTGACACAACCTAACATGCGGCGAGCACTACTGCTGGCCTGCCGGGAGGCAAGCAGTTTATAGTAACGAATGTAGAGCGCAGAAATCATCCGAAATGCGGTATACAGCGCAAAAGTCACCGCTACCCTGACCAAACGTAACCAAACTTAACATAAGCAAACGCAACATGAATCAGACTAACGTAGCGAGACTGTTACTGCTGGCATCCCCATAGCCAAGGAGAATACACTAGTGCACCGCAGAGAGCATAAATCCACCGAATAGCAGTGTATGGCACAAAAGTCAAAGCCACCCTGACCAAAACTCCACCATGCAAAACATAACCAACCGTTCCATAAAACAAACAAACCCGCCACGACCGCTATTGCTGCTCTCCCCAGAGACAGGCAGATGCTAGTAGAGTAATGCAGTGCGCAGGTATCGACCGAATAGTAGTGTATAGCACAATGTACAAATCTATACTAACCAAACATATCCGAACCTAGCCAAGCCGTGCGTAACATTACTCAACCTTGTGTTCCGAGACCACCATTGCTGGCCTCCACAGAGTAAAGCAGAACATACTAGAGCGCAGTAGAGCGCAGAAATTCAAATTACAGCAGTGTATAGCAAAAAGTCGAATCTATCTTACCCTTACCTAACCAAACGTAACATAGCCGAAAATTGCAGGACCCAACCTAACCTGCCGAGGCCGCAATTGCTTGCATCCCGAGCCTAGCAGAATATGCTAGAGCACAGTAGAGCAAAGTAATCCGCCTCACCGGAGTGCAAAGCTCTACACTGATCTACTCTGCTCTGCTCGACTCTCGGGAGGCTGGTGTAATGGTCGCCGCACGTTCGGTTGTGATAGATTACATTCGAATACATTAGATTACGTTGAGTTGGGTTAGGATAGCTGTGGCTTTTGCGCTACACACTTTTATTCTATGGATTTCTGCTCTTATCTGTGCGCTATAGCAATCTGCTTGTCCCTGCGGATGCCAGGAATAAGGCTCTCGGCAGGTTAGGATTAGTTATGTTACGTATGGTCACGTCAGGTTTGGCTACGTTTAGTTAGGATGGCTTTGACTCTTGCGCCATACACTGATATTCGGAAAATTACGGAGACCGACATTTCTCTGGTATAATCAGGTTTGCTCCCGTGACGCCAGCAACAGCGGTCGTGGCATGTCAGGTTCGGTTACGTTACGCCCACATATGTTTCTTCTGGTTAGGTTAGGATAGGATTGCTCTGACTTTTCTGTTATACGCTGCTATTCGGAGGACTCCTGCGATCTACTCTGCTCTAGTATGTCCTGCTTGGCGCTGGCGAGTTCAGCAATAGTGGTATCGTCAATATAGTTTCAGGTAAGATACGTTCGGTAAGTTTTCGTTTTGTTAGGTGAGGACAAGATAGCTGCTACTTTTGCGCTATACACTGCTATTCGGTGTGTTTCTGCGTACTTCATTGCTCTACTATTCTCTGCTCGACTCTGGAGAGGCGAGCAATGGCGGTCGTGACGCGTTAGGTTGAGATAGTTTGCGTTTGCTCATGTTATGTTAGCATGGGTTAGGTTTGAATAGCTTTGACCATTTAGATATACTCTGTCATTCTGTTGCCTTCTGCGCTCCACTTTCCTATAATATGTGCTGCTCGGCTCTGGGGATGCCAGCAATAGAGGACTCGGCAATTTCGGTTCAGTTATTCTGCGATCGGTTAAGTTAGGCTACTTCTGGTTAGACTAGAATAATTTTGACTGTTGTGCTATACACTGCTATTTGGTGGCATTCTTCGCTCTACTGTGTTCTACTATACTCCGCTCGACCCTGGGGAATCCAGTATTGGCGATCTCGGCACGAATGGTTCCGTTAGACTACATTAGGTTTGGTTACGTTAGTTTGAGTTAGGTTTGGATTGCTTTAACTCTCGTGGTTTAGACTGCTGATCGGCGGATTTCTGCGCTCT
>NW_016920985.1:0-2268 GCF_001483705.2 Eufriesea mexicana
GACGTTTGTGCTGTACACTGCTATGCGGTGGATTTCTGCGATCAATCGTCCTCTAACTTGTTCAGTTTTGCTCCGCGGATGCCAGCAATAGCGGTCACGGCAAGCTATACTTAAGTAGGCTACGATCGGTTAGGTAAGGCTAGGATAGGTTTCGTTAGGATTTCTTAGACATTTGTGCTACACAATGCAATGTGGTCGTCTGCTGCACTCTACTGTGTTCTGGTATATTCTGCTAACTTCTGCGCCCTTCGCTCCTATAATATGTTCTGTTTGGAGATGAGGAGGTCGGAAATTGTTGACTCGCCACGGCAGGTTTTGTTAGTCTACGTTCGGTTATCTAAGGAAATTTATGGTTTGGTTAGGATATCCTTGACTTATACGGTTCTATAAGGAGGCCTTTTGCGCTCTACTGTATTCTAGCGAATACTGCTTTGCCCTGGGGACGCCATCAATGGTGGCCTCGGCGTGTTAGGTTAAGTTAGGTTGCCTTCGGTTATATTACGTTTGGATTGGTTAGGATAGGATGGAGTTGGCTTGTGTGCTACACACATCTGTTCGGTGGACTTGTGCGCACCACATAGCTCTACTATGCTATGCTCAACTCAGAGGAGATCAGCAATAGAGTACGCTGCACGTTATGTTTAGTTATGCTCCTTTCGTTTAGGATATTTTAGTTTGGGTTAGGTGCGGATAACTTTGACTTTTCTGCTATACACTGCGATTCGATGGATTTTTGTGCCATGATCGCCCCTATACTGTTCTGCTCAGTTCTAGGCACCGCAGCAATATCGATCGCGGAACCTCTCGTTCAATTAGGGTACGTTTGTTTATGTTACGATAGGCTGGTGTAGGATGGGGCAGCTTTGACTTTTGAGCCATACACTGATATTCGGGTCACTTCTGCGCTATCCTGTGCTCTAGTATGTTCAGCTTGGCTCTGGGGAGGCCAGCAGTAGTGTCCTCGGCACGTTAGTTTGTGTTAAGTTTCGCTTGGTTATGTCTCAATTGCCCACGTTGGGACAGGGTAGCTTTGACTTCTGTGCTATATACTGCTATTTGATGTGTCTCTGCTATCTACATTGCTCTAGCATGCTTGCTTGTCTATGGGGAGGCCAGCAATAGTGGTCGCGGCATACTTTATTAAGTTAGGTTACGTTTGGTTATGTTACAATTGGCCAGGTTCGGTTATTGTAGCTTCCACTTTTGTGCTATACACTGTTATACTGTGGGTTTCTGCGCTCTACAGTGCTCTAGTATACTCTGCTTTGCTATGCGGATGCTTATAGGAGGCGCCTCTGCACGTTAGGTTGAGATGCGTTACGTTTGGTTATGTTACGTTTGGTTAGTTGAAGATAGGGTAGCTCTGACATTTGTGCTGTACACTGCTACATGTTGGATTTCAGCGTTCTACGCTGCTCTACTGCATCCTGCTCAACTTTGGGGAGGCCATCAATAATGGCCGTGGCACGTTGGCATGTGCTATGTTACGTTTGTTTATGTGAGGCTAGAACAAGTTTGGCAAGGGTAGACGTGACCGTCGATGATTACACTGGTATACGGTGAATTTCTGCTCTCTGTTGGGCTCTACTATATTCTGCTTTGACATAGGTAGTCCAGCACCAGTGGTCGCGGCACGTTATGTTGTGTTACGCTCCATTTCTTTAGCTTACGTTTGTTTGGGTTATGTTTGCTTAGCTTTGACTTTTGTTCTATACAATGCCGTTCGGCGGGTCTCTGCACTCTACTGTGATCTGGTGTGTTCTGCTTGGCACTGGGGAGGCCAGCAATGATGGTATCTTCTCGTTATGTTTAGTTAGCCTACGTTTGGTTAGGCAAGGATTAGACAAATAAGGTTAGGATATCTTTGACATTTGTGCTATTCGCTGCTCTTTGCAGGCTCTCTGTGCTCTGCTGTGCTGTAGCATATTCTACTCGGCTTTGGGGAAACCAGCAATAATGGTCTCGGCATGATGGGCTAAGTTAGGTTGCGTTAGGTCAAATTAAGTTTGGACTGGCTAGTATAGGTTAGCTGCGACTTTTGCGCCATATACTGCCTTCCGGTGGATGTCGGTGCTCCACTGGGATTTGACATGTTCAGCTTGGCTCTGAGAACGACAGCAACATTGTTCTTGGCACGTTATGCTGCGTTAGGCAAGGTTTGGTTGCGTTAGGTTTGGCCAGGTTAGGTTAGGGTATATTTGACCGATGTGCCTTACACTGCATTGCGGCGGATTTATGTGCCTACTGTGCTCCAGTACATTCTGGTTG
>NW_016920986.1:0-575 GCF_001483705.2 Eufriesea mexicana
ATTAATGCCGTATTGTCAATTGTAGATATCACTGGCCATAACCGCATTATACATATGTTATACCAGAATCACCTTCGAATTTTATATTATAAGTGAGCAGAGTAGTATAGCTGCTATATAACTGAAATGTTCGGTTTACTCATTAGTATGTTGTTAATTCATAATATCTCGAGCGCCAGTCGATCTGCATTTTGTCGTCCTAGATATGTCATAAAATTTAGATCATTGAGCAGAGTAGTCCAAAAGCTAATGTGCTATATTGGTGGATCTAATAAGTGCAATGATGTCAATTGGATATATCCGAAGACGACCGTAATATGCATTGATTTTTCTAGAATTGCCTTAGAATTTACATCACCAGAGAACGTAGTTATTCAACGGTAGCTAAATTGTGATGATGACTGCACTCGGTAGTTTGTTGCCATAGAGATAATGGGTCTGTATTTCCAGTTCTAGAATTGCTGTGGAATATATATCCTCAGTGAACATGTCGATCCAACGGCAACTGTTGTTTGTTGGAAGGCGTCCTGAATGCCGCACTGTCAATTACAAATATCACTAGCAATAGCCGCATT
>NW_016920987.1:0-1632 GCF_001483705.2 Eufriesea mexicana
ACGCAATATATCTGAACCTAACGTGCCGGGAACAATATTACTGTCGTCCCCAGGGCCAACTAGCGCGTTCTATGACGCAGTAGAGCTCAGAAATCCGCCGAAAAACAGTGTATACCACCTAAGTCTAGGATAACCAAACTTAACCCAGACTTACATAACCTACCCAAACTTAGACTTACTAAACCTATGGAGCCGAGACCACCATTACTGGCCTTCTCATAGGTGAGCAGAGTATAGTAGAGCACAGTAGAGGGCAGAAATTCATCGAATAGCAGTGTATGGCAGTAAAGCCAAAGGTACTCTCTCCTAAGCAAACCTAGCGTAACACAGCCAAAAGTACCCTAACTCTACACAACGTGCCGATACTACCATTGCTGGCATCCCCAGGTCCGAACGGAGCATATTAGAGCGTTGTAGAGCGCAGAAAGTCACATAAGGGCAGTGCATGGCACTAAATTCAAGGACATCCTGTCCAAACATGTCCTAACGCAACCTAACCAAACACAACCTAACTCAACCTATCGTGCCACGGCCGTCATTGCTAGCATCCCCAGAGTCGAGTAGAGTATAGTAACGCAACGAAGGGCGCAGAAATCCACCGAATAGCAGTATACAGCACAAAAGTCAAAGGTAGCCTCTCCTACCCCAACCAAACGCAACATAACCAATCGTGACATACCTCAACGTATCGCGCTACAACCAATGTTGCTGGCAACCACAGAGGCGAGCAGATTATATTAGATCACAGCTGTGCACAGGAATCCACCTAATAGCAGTGTGTACCACGAAGGATGTATGTGACCAAATCTAATCCGTAGCAACGGAGCACAACCAAACGAAGTCTAACTCAGACTAATGTGCCGAGACCACCATTGCTGGCCTCTCCATAAAGAGGCAAATCTTATTACTGCACAGTAGAGGGCAGGGACTCACCGAGCAGCAGCGTATAGCTCGAAAGGCAAAGAAATCCATGCCAAAACTAGGCTAACCTACCCTAAGCACGCCTAACCTAACTGAACCTATCGTGCCACGAACCCCATTACTGGCCTCCCCAGAGTCGAGTAGGGTATAGTAGAGCAGCGAAGAGCAGAGAAATCGTCCGAATAGCAGTGTATAGCGGAAAAGTCGAATTTGTCCCATCCTATTGTAGGGTATTATTTGACTTCCCCAGGCTAGAGGTCCCGTTAGCGGCTGGCGGCCAGACGAGCCTGGGGAAATTGGCGCCAGGCCATATGTGGTAGCCTCGCTCAGCCCCGGTCTTCTGCATTATAAACCGAGGGTAACGCGTCCGTGGGCACCTCTTGGGAAGTGTCCCCGTGTGGTTGATTCTTCGGAGAGCCTAACCTGAAGGAGGAATCCATTTCACCCCAGCGCGTTACGTGGAGGCAGCTTTGTCCTCCTATGGGGGAGGCTCTTGCCTTCCAGACGGGCTTAAGAGGGCCCGCTCTGGCAGATAGGCAGCGTTATGAGATAGTCATTAGAGAGATGAGGTTGTCCCTGGGAGAGTTGAGGCCGAGAATTGTGATTGCGAGAGTTACACGTTATTGAGAGTCGAATAGAAGATAAAGACTGTAGTGAATTTGAGGATCCCAAGGTACTCTCCAGCGAATAGAGACTGTGTGACTGTATACT
>NW_016920988.1:0-1459 GCF_001483705.2 Eufriesea mexicana
ATACCTTCTTTGCACAAATAAGGAGGAAAGATGCTATTTGGGTGCTATACCCGTTGCAGAGCTAGAGAATCTGCCTGGAAAATACAATTTTATTGACATTTTCGGCTAATATTCTGGTGAGCTAGCTTTCTTGCATAAACAAAGAGGAAATATTCCATTGGCGTGCTATAGCCATTGTAATGCTACGGAACCTGTCAGGAAATTTCAATTTCATTCACATAAACGACTATTGTCGCTGTGTGGTAACCTTCATGCGTAAATAAGGAGGAAAGATTCTTTTGACGAGCTATGGCCATTGAATTGCAATAGAGTCTGCCTGGAAAATTCAATTTTATTGACATTTTCGAATAATATCGTGGTGCGCTATCTTCTTTGCATAGATATGGAGGGAAGATTCTATTGGCGTGCAATAGCCATTGCAATGCTATCGCATCACTCTGGAAATTACAATTTTATTCACATATACGGCTATTGTCGTGGTGACCTAACTTTCTTGCGTAAATATGGAGCAAAAATTCCATTCGCGTGCTATAGCCCTGGACTGCAACACAATCTGGCTGGAAAATATAATTATATTGGCAATTTCGACTAATATCGGTGTGAGAAAGCTTTCTTACATAGATAAGGAGGAAAGATTCCATTGGCGTGCTACAGCCATTGCAATGATATATAATGTGCGTGGAAAATACAATTTTATTAACATTTTCTTCTAATATCGCCGTGAGCTAACTTTCTTTCATAAATAAGGAGGAAAGATTCTATTTGCGTGCTACAGCCATTGCAATGATATATAATCTGGCTGGAAAATTCAGTTTTATTGACATTTTCGGACAATATCGTGGTAAGCTGACCTCCTTGCATATATAAGGAAGAACGATTCTATTGGGGTGCTTTTGTCATTGCAGTGCTATTGAATCAGGCTGGAAAGTTTATTTTTATTGACATTTTCGTCTGATATCGAGCTGAGCTATCTATCTTCCATAAATAAGGAGGAAAGATTCTATTGGCCTGCTATAGCCATTGTAGTGCTGTAGAACCTGCCTGGAACCTTCAATATTATTGACATTTTCGAATAATGTCGTGATGAGCTAACTTCCTTGCATAAATAGGGTGGAAAAATTCCGTTGGCGTACTGTAGCCGCTGCAGTGCCATAGTATCTCGCTGGAAAATATAATTATATAGACAGTTTCGGCTAATATCGGGGTGAGCCAGCTTTCTTGCGCAAATAAGGAGGAAAAATTCCATTCGCGTGCTATAGCCCTGCAGTGCAACAGAATCTGGCTGGAAAATATAATTATATTGGCAAGTTCGACTAATATCGGGGTGAGCTAACTTTTCTTCATAAATAAGGAGGAAAGATTCTTTGGGCGTGCTGTTGCCATTGCAAAGCTATATAATCTGGCTGGAAAATTCAATTTTATTGACATTTTCGAATAATATCGTGGTGAGGAAGCTTTC
>NW_016920989.1:0-1011 GCF_001483705.2 Eufriesea mexicana
ACATACATCCATTCTTCCATACATCCATACATTCATACATCCATACATCCACAAATCCATCCACCAATACCTCCATCCATTCATACATCCATCAATCCCTATACCCATACATATATACATCCATACATTCATACATGCAGTGAGCCATACATCCATACAATCATACTTCCGTTCATCCGTTCATCCATACCTCAATCCATCCATACAACCATCCATGCATACGGCCATCAATCCATACATTCATCCAACCATACACCCTTCCTTCCATACATCCAACCAGCCATACAACCACCAATCCATCGATCCATCCATCCATACATATATCCACGCATACACCCATCCATTCATACATTCATACATCCACACATCCATAAATCCATACTTCCGTACATCCGTCCATCAATACCTCAATCCATCCATACATCCATCCATCCACACAACCATTCATCCATACATTCACCAATCCATACACCCATTCTTCCATACATCCATCCAGCCATACAACCACCCATCCATCCATCCATCGATCCATACATATATCCACCCATACATCCATCCATCCATACATTCATACATCCACACATCCATAAATCCATACTTTCGTACATCCGACCATCCATACCTCAATCCATCCACACAACCATTCATCCATACATACATCCATTCATACATCCCTCTTTCCATACATCTATCCATCCATACATACATCCATCCATACATTCATACATCCTCAAAGCCATACATCTGTAAATCCACACATCCGTGCATATATACATCGATACATTCATACATACGTGCATCCGTCCATCCACACGTCAATCCATTCGTACATCCATCCATCCATATATTCATACATCCACACATCCATTAATCCATCCATCCATACATCCATACATCTATCCATCCATACATCCATCCACCAATCCATTCATCCATACATACATGCATACGTACATACATCAATACATCCATACATCCATCCATACATCCATACACCCGTACATCCATAAA
>NW_016920989.1:1117-1688 GCF_001483705.2 Eufriesea mexicana
CATACATCCATACATCCATACATCCATATATCCATCCGTACATACATACATCCATCCATACATCCGTACATTCATACATCCATACATCCACCCATCCTTACATCCATCGAACCATTCATCCACTCATCCATACATCCACCCATCTGTACTTCCATCTTTCCATACATCCATCCATCCGCACGTCCACCCATCCATTCATCCACCCATCCATACATCCATCGAACCATACATCCATCCATCCATACAAGCACCCATCCATACACCCATCGATCCATACATCTATACATCCACACATCCATCCATCCATACATTCAAACATCCACACATCCATAAATCCATCCATCCATACATCCATACATCAATCCATCCATACACACATCCACCCATCCACCCATCCATAAATCCAGCCAACCATACATCCATCCATCCATACATACATTCATCCATACATCCACCTTTCCATACGTCCATCCATCCATAAATCCACCCATCCATACATACACCCATTCATACGTCAATCGAACCATACATCCATCCGCCCATTCAAGCACCCATCCATACACCCATCGAT
>NW_016920990.1:0-1918 GCF_001483705.2 Eufriesea mexicana
GACATTGCTCAAACCACAGTGCCGCGACCACTACTGCTGGTCTCCCAGATTCAAGCAGAACCCGTCAGCAGCCAGCAGAACGCAGAAATCCATTGAATCACAGTGTGTATCAGAAAAGTCAAAGCTGCACAGTCCTAACCAAAGCAAACAGAACATAGCCGAACATAGCCTCACCTAACCTAATGCGCCGAGACAGCTATTGCTGCCAACCTCAGAGCCATTCAGTACATGCTAGAGCAGGCTAGGGCCCAGAATTTCTCCGAATACCAGAGTAAAGCGCAGAGGCTAAAGCTATCCTAACCTAACTCAGCCTAACGCTACCTAACCGAACGGAACCTGACTCAACATTACGTGCCGACACCACTATTGCTGGCCTTCCCAGAGCGAAGCTGAATACATTAGGGCAACGTAGGGCGCAGGGATCCACCTAATAGCGAACTACTGCACTGACGTCGAAGCTATCCTCTCCTAGCCAAACCAATCGTAACATAGCCAAACTTAACATAACTGTACCTAACGTGCCGCGAGCACTACTGCTGCGCTCTCCAGAGCCAAGCAGAGCACACTAGAGCCCAGCGGTGGGCAGAAATCTACCGAATAGCTGTGTACAACACAAAAGTGGAAGGTGTTCAAACCAAAAATGGCATAACACAAACTAACCGAAAGACACATGACTCATGTAACGTGCCGAGATCACTATTGTTGGTCTTCCCGGAGTCAAGCAGAACATACTAGAGGAGACTAAAGCGCAGAAATCCTTAAAATCGCAGTGCATATCAGAAAAGTGGAAGCTACCCTGCCTAACCCAGCCAACGGGACATAACCGAACATAGCCTGGCTCAACCTAACGTGCCGAGACCGCTATTGCTGCCATCCCCAGTGACAAGCAGGACATACTAGAGCACAGTGGAGCCTAGAAATCCGTCGTATACCAGTGTACAGCACAAAAGTTGAGGCTGTTCTTACCACACGTAGCCTGTCCCCACCTAACCGAACGTAGCCTGGCTCATCATAACGTGCCAAGACGTCTCTTGGTGGGCTTGCCGTAGCCAAGCAGAAAGTATTAGAGCACTTTATTGCGCAGAAGTCCACCTAATCGCGGTCTAAGACAGTGAAGCCGAAGCCATCCTCTCCTAACCGAACCATTCTTAACATAAACAAACGTAACATATCTCAAACTAACGTGCTGCAACTACTACTGCCGGCCTCACCAGAGTCAAGCGGAACATATTAGTGGAGAGTAGAACGCAAAAATCCATAGAATCACAGTGTATATCGGAGAAGCCATAGCTACTAGAGCCTTGCCCAAACCAACAGAACATAACCGAACATAGACGGACTCAACCTAACGTGCCCAGGCCGCGGTTGCTGACCTCCCCAGAGCCAAGCAGTACATACCAGGGCGCAGTACAGCGTAAAAATCCAACATACAGCAGAGTACGGCACGAAGGTCAGAGATATCTTAATCAAGCTTAGCGTAACACAACCTAGCAGAACGTAACCTGACTCAACATAACCTGCCGAGACCACCGTTACTGGCCTTCCCGTTGCCAAGGTGAAAATATTAGAGCACTTCAGGGCGAAGGAATTCATCTAATAGCTGACTATAGCAGAAATGTCAAAGCTAACCCCTACTATCACAGCCAATCGTAACGTGACCGAACGAACCTTATCTCAACCTAACGTGGCGCAACCGCTATTGCTGACATCCCCAGAGCCAAGCAGAACATACTAGAGCCCAGTGCATCGCAGAAGTCCTCCGAATAGAAGTGTACGGCACAAAAAATGAAGTTACCCTTACAAAATGTAGCCAAACCAACCAAACCGAAAGTAGCATGACAGATCGTATCTTGCCGAGGCCACTGTTGCCGGCCTTGCCAGGGGAAGCTGGAGGTATCAGGATACTGTAGGGTGCAGA
>NW_016920990.1:4769-5106 GCF_001483705.2 Eufriesea mexicana
CTGATATCGGGACCCACGTCCGTTAAATGCTCTCGGAGGCGGGCAGGGAGAACGCGCTCGAAGAGCTTGCCCGCCTCGTCGAGCAGGCATATCGGCCGGTATGCCTTCGGAGAGTCCGGCGGCTTCCCTGGTTTGATGATCAGCACGAACCGCGCTCTCTTCCGACATGCCGGGCAGCGACCGGTCCTGAGGCAACTGTCGATTAGCCGTCGCACACGATCACCCCACGCTTCCAGAGCCTGTGCAACGGCTCGGCCTGGGATGCCGTCCAGTCCGGTGACGGTGCTCCTCGCCACTATCCTAACGACCGCACGGCCCAACTCCTCGCGCGAGACAT
>NW_016920991.1:0-2927 GCF_001483705.2 Eufriesea mexicana
ATGTATGGATGTAGGCATTTACGGATGGATGTATGGATGTTTGTGTGGTTGCATGTATGGTTGCATGGATGGGTGTATGTATGGATGGATGTATAAATGTATGGGTACATGTACTTATGAATGTATGGATGTATGGAAGGACGTATGTATGTATGGGTGTATGTATGTGTGTACGTATGGATGTATGGGTGGATTTGTGAATGGATGCAAGCATGCATGGATGGATGGTTGTATGGATTTATGTATGTATGGATGTATTGACGTATGGTTGTACGGATGTATGGATGTATGTATGAATGGATGTCTGTAAGGATGGATGGGTAGATAGATGGACGGATCAATGGACGGATAGGTGGCTGGACGGGTGATTGAATGTGCGGATGGTTGTATGCAAGGATGGATGGATGGACGGATGAATGGATGGATGGGTGTATGGATGGATGGATGTATGGGTGGATGTATGAACGGATGTATGTATGCGTGTATGGATACATGTATGGAAGGGCATATGTATGAACGTTTGTATGTGTGTATGTATGGATGATTGTATGAATATGTGGGTGTATGGTTGGATCGACGGATACGGATCAATGGACGGATAGGTGGCTGGACGGGTGATTGAATGTGCGGATGGTTGTATGCAAGGATGGATGGATGGACGGATGAATGGATGGATGGGTGTATGGATGGATGGATGTATGGGTGGATGTATGAACGGATGTATGTATGCGTGTATGGATACATGTATGGAAGGGCATATGTATGAACGTTTGTATGTGTGTATGTATGGATGATTGTATGAATATGTGGGTGTATGGTTGGATCGACGGATGGTTGATTGGATGTATGGTTCGATATATGAATGGATGTATGGATGCGTGTATGGATGGGTGGATGAATGGATTGACGTTTGTGTGGATGGATGGTTGTATGGATGGATGGACTTATGAATGGTTTGATGTATGGATGGATGTGCGTATGGAAGTATTGTTGTGTGTGTGGGTGTATGTATGGAAGTATGTATCGATGTACGTATGGATGTCCGTATGGGTGCATGGACGGATGGATGTATGGATGGGTGATATGATCGATGGATGTGTGGATGGATGTATGTATTGTTGCGTGTATGTACCTGCGGATGCAGGTATGTCTGTATTTTTGGATGTACGGATGGATGAATGGATCGATTTATGGTGGATGTACGGATGAGTGTATGAATGGATGTATGTATGGGAGTATGAATGGGCTTATGGTTGTATGTATGGATGTATGGATGAATCTTTGCATGGATGTATGTATGGATGTATGCGTGGATTCATGAATGGATCCATGTATGGATGTGTGCATGGGTGTATGCGGTGATGTACGTATCGATGTATGTAAGTATGTGTGGATGAATGGATGTATGGATGTACGTGTGGATGTATGCATCGATGTATGTATGAGTGAATGTATGGTTGTATTTATGGACGTATGGATGTATGGATGTTTGGATGTACTGATAAATGGTTGAACGGATGTATGGATGTACGTATGTATTTATGTATGGGCGGATGAATGGGTAGATGGATGGACGGATGGATGGCCGGTGGGATATATGTGTGGATGAATGAATGGAGGGATGGCTGTATGGAGGGATGGATGGGTGTTTGGATGGATGGACGTATCGATGGATGGATATATAGATGGATGGACGTATGGAAGTATGCATGTATGTATGGATGTATGTACCGGTGGATGTATTGATGTATGTATGGACGTATGGATGTATGGATGAATGGAGGTATGGATGCAAGTATGTATGGATGTATTGATGTACGGATGTATGATGCATGGTTGTATGGATGTATGGATTGATGTATGAGTTGATGGATGGACGGGTGGATTGTCGGGTGGGTGAGTGGACGGATCAATGAATGGACGGACGGATGGGTGGATGGATGGATGGTTGGACGGATGTATGAATGGATGCATGTATATATGTATGGCTGTGTTGATGGATGGATGTATGGATGGGTGGATGTATAGATGGATGTTTGTGCGGATGGATGTATGTATGGAAGTATGGATGTATGTATGGATGTATGTGTGGGTGTATGTATGAATGTGTGAATGGATGTACATCTGGATGGATGGATGCATGGGTGGGTGGATGTATGGGTGTTTGGATGGGTGGATGGTAGGATGGATGGATGGATGGGTAGACGTATTAATACATGTATGAATGGACGTTTGTGTGTGAGTATGGATGTATGTATGGATATATGCATGGATGAATATATGAATGTATGTATGGTTCTGTGTATTGATGTATGTATGGATGTATGTATGGACGTACGTATGGACGTATGAATGGATACTAGGATGGATGGATGGATAGACGGGTGGACGGATGGATGGATGTGTGCATGGATGTATGTTTGGATGTGTGTATGTACTTGTGGATGCATGTATGTCTGTACTTATGGATGTATGTGGGGATGTAGGTATGGGGCTCTGTATGCATGGATGTATGGATGGATCGATGCATGGATGGGTGAATGCATGGATGTATGGATGGGTATTCGTATGGATGTATGTTAGGATATGTGGATGGATATATGGATGGATGTGAGGATGAATGTATGGATGGATGTGTGGACGTATGGATGTATGGACCTTTGGGTGTATGTGTGTATGAGCGTGCGGATGTACGGAAGGACCGACGCATGGATGGATGGATGTCTGAATGCACACATGTATGGACGTATGTGTGTGTGGGTCTAAGTATGAACTTACGTATATGTGTGTATATGGACGTATGTGGGGATGTATGTATCGATGTATGTATGGATGTGTATATGGATGTGTGGATGGATGGATTTTAGGATGGATGTATCTATGGATGTACGTATGGTTGTGTGTTTTCATGAATGCATGGATGTATG
>NW_016920992.1:0-710 GCF_001483705.2 Eufriesea mexicana
TTACATGATCTTATCCGAAGTGAACTGACCTGAACCGACCTGACCTGACCAGACCTGATCTGGGCTGGCCTGACCTGACCTGACCTGACCGGACTGATCTGACCTGACCTGTCCTGACCTGACCTTGCCTGACCTGGCCTGACCTGAACTGACATGAACTGACATCATCTGACCTGACCAGACATGACATGATCTGGGCTGACCTGATCTGACCTGCCGTGTCTTGAACTGACCTGACATGGCCTGACCATATATGACTTTGCCTGGCCTGGCCTTTCATGACCTGACCTCTCCAGACGTGACCTGACACGACATGGCCTGACATGACCATATATGACATTGCCTGGCCTGGCCTGGCCTGACCTGGCCTCTCCAGACGTGACCTCACCCGACATGACCACCTGACCTGACCTGGCCTGACCTGACCTGTCCTAACCTGACCTGACCTGACCTGACCTTACCTGACCGAACTGATCTGACCTGACCTGACCTGACCTGACCAGACATGACCTGACCTGACCTGACCCGATCTGACATGACCTGAACTGACGTGACCTGACCTGACTGATCTGAGCTGACCTGTCCTGACCTGACCTGACCTGACCTGACCTGACCTGGCCTGACCTGTCCTGTCTTTAACCGGCTTTACCTGACCTGACCTGACCCGATCTGACATGACCTGAACTGACGTGACCTGACCTGACTGATCT
>NW_016920993.1:0-1258 GCF_001483705.2 Eufriesea mexicana
CGGTTATGGCAAGAAATATCTACAACTGACAGTACGGTACTTAGTACACAAATTAAAAGAACGCTGTAACCTATGGATTATCCTTAATAGTGATGATCTGTATCCTGGCGCAATTCTAGAATGACTAAAGGCAGATCCATTATCCCGCGTGACATTAATAATAGACAACGCAGTACTCATTGCTGCCATCGTCACGGTACTGTATCCTTTGGAAGAATTGGTTCATTCGCGATTTAAATTCCCAAGCAATTCCGGAATTACCATTGTATATTGCGTTCATCACAAGAGATGGTTACTGTTGTCAGTACGGTAATCAGTACATCAACGGAGAGAGCACTATCGCCTTTCGATTAGTCTGTTCACTGATGTATATCCTACAGCAAATCAAGAATGAAAAGTGCAGTTCTATAATCCTTCGAGGAATTAACAAATGACAACACAGCACTGAGTACATGCATCGTCAGAGCATTGTACCCGTTGCATTACTTTGATCACAGATTATTTATCTTCCAAAGCAGTTCTAGAATAATCAATGCATACTGCTGCTAGGGCAAGGGGCATTTGCTATTAACAGTATGGTACTGCGTGCGTATATCAACCGCGCATTGTACTCGTAGCATTAATCTCTTCAATGATGATTAAGAATCTCTAACAATTCTAGAATGACAAAACACAAATACATTGTCCCTCGTCGTATAAACAATTGATAATAAGGTACTCTGTAAAACCATCACCGCAGTAATGTAGCCGTTGTAATTCCTTCCCCACTGACGATGAATGTTCCAAAGCAATTCTAGATTAATCAACGTATAGCACGGTTATGGCCAGAGATGCTTATCATGGACAGTACGGTACTACGTACATCTACCAGGGGTGCACTCTAGCAGGTGGATTGATCTGTTCAATGATGATTTAGATGCCATAACAATTCCAGAGTGACAAAATACAGATCCATTATACCTGGTGAAATTAACAGCTGACAAAGCTGTACCGAGTACAGCCATAACCACAGTAATTAAGCCGCTGTACTTCTTTGTTCTATGCTGATGTAAATTACAATGTAATTCCAGAGCTACGTATGTATAGCACGGTTTTGTTCTAGTGACATTTGCAATTGTCAATCGGGTGCTTAATGCACCTTCCTACATGGCACTGTTTTCTTTGGATTTATCTGATCACTGGAGACGTTTACTGCGCAGCAATCCTAGAATGAGGAATACAATTCCATAATCCCACGATACACTGACAGTTGACAACA
>NW_016920994.1:0-476 GCF_001483705.2 Eufriesea mexicana
AGGCACGTTAGGTCGGGTTACGTTACGTTCGATTTTGCTATGTTTGGTTAGTCTAGGACAGTATAGCTGAGACTTTTGCGCTATACACTGCCATTCTGTGGATATCTACGCTTCACATAGCTGTACTATACTCTGCTCGACTTAGGGGAGGCCAGTAATGGCGTTCTCTCACGCTAGGCTGAGTTAGGCTGCGTCCGTTTATGTTATATTAGTTTGGGTTAGGTCCGGATAGCTTTGACATTCGTGGTATAAGCTGTTGCTCGTCTGACTTCTGCGATCTACAGTGCTGTAGTATGTTCTGCTTGGCTACGGGGATGACAGCAGTAGTGCTCTCGGTACGTTAGGCTCAGTTATGTTTCGTTCGGTTATATTAAGGTTGGTTAGGTTAGGAGAGGATAGCTTTGACTTTCGTGCTATAGCCTGCTGTTAGGTGGGTCCCTGCGTCCTACAGTACTCTAATATCTTCAGCCTGGCTC
>NW_016920995.1:0-201 GCF_001483705.2 Eufriesea mexicana
GACTTATTCTATGGTAAGTGGATGGCTATAACTACCATTGGATTGAGAACGGCAGATGATCTACTAATCGAGTTATAACAGGTTATAGATTTTGAATAGACTTATTTTATTGTAAGTAGATGGCAATACCTAGCATTGGATTGAGAGCGTTTGGTTATCTGTTCATCAAATTATAGCAGGTTATAGATTTAGAATAGACTT
>NW_016920996.1:0-1135 GCF_001483705.2 Eufriesea mexicana
GCAATAGTCAAAGAAATCATAATCTAACCCAAAGAAACCTAACCTAACCGAACGTAACATTGCTCAACCTAAGGTGCCTAGACCAGTATTGCTGCCCTCCACAGAGACAAGAAAAGCATAGTAGAGCAACTTAGAGCACAGAAATTCACCGATAATCAGTGTATAGCACTAAAGTCAAAGCTATCCAAACCAAACTTAACATAACCGAACCCATCCAAACGTAATCTTACTCAACCTAATGTGCCGCGACAACTCCTGCTGGCCTTCACAGAGCATTGCAGATCATATTGGAAGGGAGTAGGGAGCAGAAATCTATAGTATCGCAGTGCCTAGCACAGTAGTCAAAGCTACCATAACCTAACGCACCCAAACTTAGCATCACCGAAAGCAGCAAAACAAAACGCAACGGGCCGAAACCGCTATTGCTTGCCTCACCCACAGAGCCGAGCAGAATGTGGTGGTGTGCGGTGGAGCGCAGTAATCCACCGCATTGCGGTGTATAGCACAAAAGTCAAAGATATCCTAACCTAACATGCAAAATCCACCGCATTGCGTTGTATAGCACAAAAGTCAAAGATATCCTAACCTAACATGTCCTAACCTAACCTAACCAAACGTAGTATGACGCAGCGACCCTAACCTAACCTAACCAAACGTAGTATGACGCAGCGTAACGGTCGGGGAGTGGAATTTCTGGCCTCCCGAAAGCGAAGCAGGGACAAATTAGTGCGCAATGGAGCGCAGAAATCCACCGAATAGCAGTGTATAGCACAAGAGCCAATGCAACCCACTCCTAACCTAACCAATCGTAACATAACCAAGCGTAACGAAGCATAACCTAATATACCGCGACCTGTGTTGCTGGCCTCCACCGAGTCAAACAGTACATACTAGAGGAGGCTAGAGCGCAGAAATCCATAGAACTGCAGTGTACAGCACTAAAACCAAAGGTACCCTAACCCAACACATCCAAACTAAACAATCCATAGAACTGCAGTGTACAGCACAAAAGCCAAAGGTACCCTAACCCAACACATCCAAACTAAACATAGCCGAACGCAGCCTAACACAGCCTAGCGTGCCGCGACTAGTAGTGCGGGCCTCCACAGTACCAAGCGGAGCATAATAGAAGAGA
>NW_016920997.1:0-18304 GCF_001483705.2 Eufriesea mexicana
CATGCAGTACTGCTTCGTCGTTTGGCAATGCCGCTGATGGTATGTGATCTATCCGTTTATCATTCTAGAATCGCAGTAAAGTATAAATCATCAGCGCACAGATTGGTCCAACGGTACTGTGCTCTGTAGGTGGATGATTGAACTACCGTATTGCCTATTGTAAATACATCTAAACGTGTCTGATCCATGCATTAATTATTCCAGAACTGGTGTCGGATTTATATCATCACTGAAAAAATTGGCACAACGGTTACAGGAATGAGGCCGTTGCTGTAATCAAATCTGCTTCGACTATTGTTAACTTCGCTGTAGTCATCACTGAAAGAATTGGCACAACGGCTACAGGAATGAGGCCGTTGCTGTTATCAGATCTGCTTCGACTATTGTTAATTTCGCTGTCCATACTGTGCCTGCCTATTGTCAGATTAGACTTGCTATAGAATTGACATTACTCAACTGATAAAACGACGGCAAGAGTACACGGCTGTTGAATGTGCTGTGTACCGCAATGCCAATTGTAAACATCTCTAGCGATAAAGGACCCATACTTTGATTATACTAGACTGGCTACGTAATATGCATCATCACTGTACAGATGATCAAGTGGCCACAGTACTCTGACGACAGGTGTAGTCAGTACAGCGTTGTCAATTGTTAAGGTCTCGACGCGTAACGTATCTGCCTCCCGTCGTTCTAGGATTGCTATCAAATTTACATTACCAGAGAACGGATAAATCCAACGGCAATAGTGGTCTTTTGGTGCATGTGCTATGTACCGTATCAATTGTTTGTATCCCTGCCCACTATTGTTCTATACATTGCTTCCTCTGGAATTGCCGTAGACTATGATTCATCCTTGAACAGATTAGTCGAACGTCTACACTGCAATTTCAATGGCCTTTGTCAGCACTGTATTAACATATGTCAAAGTCTCTACTGGCTGTTCCTCTATCCATCGGTCGTTCTAAAATTGCTATTCCGTATTAGACATCAGTGAACAGATTTATCCAACGGCAACTGCGCAATATCTGCGGATGCGCCAATTACCGTACAGCCAGTTGTAAATATCCGTGTCAATAAACCTACTATACATTGTGTATTCTTGAACTGCTCTGGTACTTAGATCATTAGTATGCAAATTAATCCAACGGCTACAGTACGGTGACGATGGCTGTACACAGTACTGTGCTGCCAATTGCTAATGTCACGTCATATATTGGTCATCGCCTTTGTCGTTGTAAAATTGCAATGAGATATAAATCATCACTAACCTGATTATACAAACGGCCACAACGCACGCTTGACGACACTGCACAGTAGTTAGTTGACATATGTCACGTTCTCCAGCAAAAATTTCTCTGTTTATTTATTACTTCCCAAATGCTCATGAAATTAGATGATCAGCGAACTGTTCAATTCAGTAGTTGTTGTATTGTGCAGATATCCAAACGCAGAAATGTATTCTCAATTGTCAATGTCTGTAACGATGTATGGTCATCCCATTGAACATTCTAAAGCTGCTATTGTGTATAAGATATCGGTGGGCAGATTTATCCAACGCGTACGTTGCTCTGTTGGTGGATGTGCAAAGTGCCGCACTGTTCACTGTAAATATCCGTCGCCGTAACTGTACTATACATTGATTATTCTAGAATTGCACAAATATTTGAATCATCAGTGTACAAATTAATCCAACAGCTACAACACTGTGATGACGGCTGTACTTAGTACCTGATTGCCTGTTGTTAAAGACGCGAGCGGCAATGGACCAGTCTTTTCATAACCCAGAATTGCAATATTGTTTCTATCATCACAGAACAGCCTAATACAACGGCTGCAGTGCTCTATTGCTGGATGTACCATCTACCGTACAGGGAATTGACAATATCTCTCGCCGTAACTGATACATGCATTGATTATATTAAAAGTACTGTGGAATTTATATCATAAGTTAAAAGATTAATCCAACGACGGCAGCACTGAGCTAATGGCTGTACACAATCCTGACACGTGAATTGTTAATATCTGCAGATGGAACAGATATATCTGTTGTAATTCATGAACGGCTATAGTACTTAGGTCATCACTGAACTTGTTAATCCAACGGCTACAGCGCCCTGTTAATGGATGTAACATGCACCGTACTGCCAATTGCAAATATTTCCAGTCATAGCCGTATTATATATTGATAACTACAGACCAGCGGTGGAATTTATATCAAAAGTGAAAAAATTAACCCAACGGATACTGTACTGCGATGATGCCTGTACTCGGTAATCTATCGTCAGTTTTTAATGTCTCGAGCGATGATGTGTCAGTCCCTTGTCATCCTGTAACTGCAATGGTATCTAGATCATAATTGAAAAGATAAATCCAACGGCTACAACAGTGATCTGTTGATCTGTTGTACCAAGAACCATACTGTCAATGGGAAATGTCTCCTGCCCTAACCACTCTATGCATTGATTAATATAGACTTGCATTGGAATCTACATCATCAGTGAACAAATTCACCCAGAGGATGCAGTGCGCAATTGGTGGATGCATAACCTGCCGTACTGAGCATTTCAAATATCTCTAGCCCTAATTGACGTATACATTGCTTATTTTAGAAATACTGATGAACTTAAAACATCACAGAATAGATTAATCCGACACCTACAGTGCTCTGTTGGTGGATACACCTACCACCGTGCTGGGAATTGTAAGTAACTCAAGCCATACCTGTAATATACAATAATTACTATAGACCATCTTTGGAACATACAACACTAGTGATCAAACTAATCCAACAGATTTAGCATCGTGATGATGCTTGTACTCTGTACTGTTTCGTCAATTGCTAAAGTCTCGAGTGGTAATGTGTATCTCCTTTGTCATTCTATAATTGCAATAGATTAAATGCCATTATTGAACAGATGAATCCAACGACTGTAGTGGTCCAATGGCGGATGCTCTAAAGATATAACTGTCAACTAGAAATATCTCTAGCCATAGCCGTCTTATATGTTGATTACTCTAGACCTGCTTTTGAATTTACATCATCAGGGTACACATTTATCCAACGGATGCATAGCTGAATTGGTGAATGCGTTCACTGCCGTACTGGGTAACTTATATACAACTTACCATAACTTATGTATACGTTCATTACTCTAGAAATACCGTTGAATACAAATAATTAACGAACTCCTTAATCCAAAGGCTGGGGAACAGTTATAATGCCTGTATTCAGCACTGTTTCGCCAAATGATAATATCTCGAGCGTTAATGCGTCAGACTTTTCCATTCTAGAATTGCTATGGAACTTAAGACATCAGTGAACCGATTAATTCAACGTCTACAGTGCTGCGTTGGTGGATGTAATGGAGGCGTACTCGCAATTGGAAATAACTCTAGCCACAACCGAACTATACATGGATTAATCTCGTCATGCTTTGGAATTTACATCACCAGTGGACAAATTTGACCAACGGTTACAGTGTTGAGTTGGTGGTTGCTTCGACTACCGCACTGGGTATCACAATTAACTGTGGATATAGCCGATGCATACATTGGTTATCCTAGAACAACCGTAGCAATTGTATCATCAGTGAACAAATTAATCCAAAGGATACAGTACCTTGATGATGGCTGCACTCAGTTCTGTTATGTAAATCGTTAATTTCTCGAGCTCTAACGGATCTGCCATTCTTCACTCTAGAGATGCTATAGAACCTACGTCGTCATTGAGCAGGTCAATACCACGGCTACAGAGCTCCGTTCATGGAAGCACTACGTATCGTACTGTCAACCAAAAATATCTGTAACCATAAGCGTAACATGCGTTGATTACTGTAGAAATGGTGTTAAACATAACATATATGCGAGTAACTTATTCAGATGCCTGCAGTACTGTGATGGTTGCTGTACTCTGTACTGTATCGACAATAGCTGCTGTCACGAGAAACATTGTGTCAGTATTTTTTCATTCTAAGACTGTAATGTTATGTAAGTCGCCACTGAACAGAGTAATCCAATGGCTACAATGGCATATTGGTTAACGTATCAACTATCGTTCTGAGGATTGTTAATATCTCCAGCATTAAATGATGTATACATTGATTACCCTTGAACTGCTGTGAAAATTATATCATCAGAGAGCAGATTAGTACAACGGCTACAGTTCTGTTATGGTGGCAGAGTTCAGTGCCGTTATGTCAATTGTTAATGTCTCGAGATTCAACGGATCTGTCTTTTGTCATTCTGGATTTGCTATAGAATATACACCACCATTGGAAAGATTTATTCAACGGCTACAGTTATCTGTAGTTGGATGTACCCAGTACCATACTGCCGAGTGTAAATATATGTAGTCATTAACGTACTACACATTGACAATCCTAGGATTGCTGTTTGTCCGATATTATCGGTGGAGAAATCAGTATTGCGGCTTATGTACAGTCCTGATGGCTGCAATCAGCACGGTTTCGTCAATTGTTAATGTCTTGAGCGATAATTGGTCAGTCCTTTCTCAATCTAGTATTGCAATAGTACTTAGATCATCACCGAACCGACTAATCCAGTGGATATATTGCTATATTCGTGGTTGTACGGGCCGCCGTACTGGGAATTGTTAAGGTCTCCAAACGTAACCGCTTCATGCATAGATTATTACAGAGATACTGTGTTGTTTGGGTCATCAGTGAACAGATTAGTACTACGTCTGCAGTATTGTGTAGATGGCTGTACGCAGCAATGTTATTTCCATTGTTAATTTCTCGAGCTGTAACTGATCTGCCGTTTGTCATTCTACAATTGCAATAGAACATATATCATCATTAAACAGACTAATCCAAAGGCAACAGTGGCCTGCTGGCGTATGTTCCATGTCCCATACTCGCAGTTCTATATATCTCTCGAAATAGACGCGCTATACATAGATCATTCTAGAATTGCTGTAGAATTTAAGCCATCGGTGAACAGATTACTTCAACGCCTACGTTTATGTGGCCATAGATATACTCAGCAGTGCTATGCGAGTTCTAAAAGCCTGGCGACATAGTTGATATGTAATTTGTCATTCAGAGTTTGCCATAGAATGTAATTCGTCATTGAACAGGTCAATCCGACGGCTACAGTGACCTGGTAATGCATGCATTAAGTGCCGTAATGTCGATTGTAACCTTTGCTAGACATAACTGTACTATGCATTCATTATTCTAGGACTGCTGTGGAACTCATGTAGTCAGTGAACACAATAGTACAACGCATACAGTACCGTGATGTTGGTTTTTCTCAGTACCATGTTATGAACTGTTAATATCTCGGGCGGAATCTTCTCTGCCTTTTATCATTCTAGAGTTGATATAGAATTCAAATCATCAGTGGCCTGGTTGAAAAAACTGTTGCAATGCTGTGATGATTGCTATACTCAGCACGGTGTTGATATATGTCGATGCCTTGAAATGCAATATTTCTATCCCTTGACAATTCGACAGTAGCTAAAGGAATGTGTAGATCAGCGTACAGACAAATTCAATGGCTATGGTATTGTTTAGATGTCTACCCTCTGTACTGCAATGTCAAACGTCAATACCACTACAGATATATCATCCATGCGTTCTTCATTCTAGGATCCATTAGGACCCATTAAATCATCAGAGAACAGATAGGTCAAACGGCTACAGCGCACTCTTGGCTGCTTCACTCAGCACGGCATTGACACTTGTCAATGTCTCCAGAGGCAATTGCTCTATCCATTGATGATTCAAAAGTTACTGATGAACTTAGATGATCAACGAACAGATCATTTCAATGACTATATTATTGTGTAGGCGGCTACACTCCGTATAGTATTGTAATTTGTCAACGCCAGTACCGATATCCGATATATCCAATGATCATTCTAGAATTGCTTCATCGTTTTGAATCAACAGCGAGTCGATTAGACAGACGGCTATAGTGCTGTGTTGGTGGATGCACTTAGCACCATCCGGCTAATTGTCAATGTCGCTAGACATAAGGCTTCTACACATTGATTAACCCAGATTTGCTGAGGAAATTAATTCACCAGTTGTATAGCTAATCCAACTGCTACAGTAAAGTGACGTTGACTATACTCAGTACTGCGTTGTCAATTGCTCATAACCCGAGCGACAAAGCGTTTGTCTTTCTTCATACTAACATTTGTATGGAATTTACGTCGCTGGACTTACTAATTCAATGGCTAGAGAGCTCTGTTGTTGGATGTACAAAGTACCGTGCTGCCAATTGTAAACGTCTGTTGGAGCAACTTAGCTATACATCGATTATTCTAGATTTGCGGTTGGATTTAAATGATCGGTGATCAAATTATTCCAACGGCTACAGTGCCGTTACGACGGGCGAACTGATTACCATTTTGATATATGTCAAGTTCTCCAGCGACAATTGCCCTATCTATTGATACTTCTACAATTGCTGAACAGCTAGGATGTTGAGAGGTCAGTTTAATACAATGGCTATAGTATTGTACAGATGGCTACACTTAATACCCTGTTGTGTATCGTCAATGTCACTAAGGATGTGTGATCTATCAGTTGATAACTCTACTACTGCTATAGGGTTGAGACAATCAGTGAGCAGAATGATCGAACGGATTCTGTGCTCTGTTTGTGCATGCACCAAGCAGCGTGCTGCCAATTGCTTATATCTATAGACATAAATAATTTTTCTATAGTTTCTGTGTAAGTTACATCGTAGGTGAACAGATAATTGTATCGGCTACCGTAATGTGATGGTTGCTGTACTCAGCACTGTGTCGTCAACTTTTAACGCCGAGAACGATAACCGGTCCACACATTGCTCACTCCAGGGCAGCTGCGGAATTTAAATAACCAGTGAAGAAATTAATGAAAAGGATACATTAGGGTAATGGTGGCTGTACTCAGTAATCTTTTGACATATGCCAATATCTCCAGCGACAATTGATCCATCCGTCGATAATTCTAGAACTGCTTTGAAGTATAATTCGTGACATAATAAACAAATTCAATGGTTAGAGTGCCCTGCAGCTGGAAGTACCAAGTAGCGCACTACCAATTCTAAACATCTTAATCCGTAACCGATGTATGCATTGCTTATTCTAGAGCTGCTGAGGAGTTCAAGAGATCAGTTCACAAATTAGCACAACGAGTACAGTACTGTTATGATGACTGCATTGAGTACTCCTTCGTCAATTGCTACTTTCTCTAGCCACAATTGGTCTGCCTTTTGTCACTCTAGAATTGCTATAGAATTTGGGTGACGGAACTGATTAAACCAATGGCTACAGCGCTAGTATCGTGTGTATACGAAGTAACGTACTGAAAACTTCATGTGTCCCTAGACGTATCTGGTATATTCATTCAGTTTTTTAGAGCTGCGGTGGTAATTAGAACATCAATGGACAAATTAATCAAACGACTACTGCGCAATAACGATGGCTGTACGCTGTACTCCTTTCACATTTGTCAAATTCTCCAGTGAAAGTTGGTATATCCGTTGAAAATTCTAGAAATGCTATGCATTTTAATTGGCGAATGAACAGATTAATCAAATTGCTACAGTGCTCTGCTGGTGGATGTGCTTACCACCGTACTACCAATTGTAAATATCTCTTACCATAACCGATCTATACTTTGTACGCTCTAGTACTGCTGCGGAATTTACATCCTCCGTGTACAAATTAATAAAGCGGCTGCATTGCTGTAATCATTGCAGCACTCCGTTTTGTTTTGCCATGTGTCAATAACTCCAGGAAATATTGCTCTCACCATTGGCCATTTTACAATTGCTGAACGACTTAGATGGTTAGCGAACCGATTAATCCAACGACTACTGCACTCTGTAGACGGCTACACTCAGAAATGTATTGTTATTTGTTAATTACGCTAAACATATCTGACCAATCCGTTGATCATTCAGGACATGCTACAGAGTTTAGATCAACGGTGAACAGACTAATCTAACTTCTACAGTGATCTGCATCACGATGTTCCCAGCATCGTTTTCCCAAGTTTAATTATGTCTAGCTTTAACTGATCTACATATTGATAACTGTAGGGTTGCTTTGGAATCTACGTCATCAGTGAACAGATAAGTACAAATTCTATTCTACTGTGATTGTGACTGCACTCAGTGATGTTTTGGCATATGTGAATTTCTCCAGAGACGATCACAACGACCATTGCCCTTTCTGCAAATGCTGAACAACTTAGATGCTCAGCGGACGCACTATTTCAATGGGTACGGTGTTGTGTAAATGGCTATCCTCAGTAATGTATTGCCAACTGTCAATGTCACCACAGGTATGTTATCTATGCGCTGATCATTCAGGAATTGCCGTATAGCGAAAATCACTAGAGTTCAGATCAGTCCAACGGCAACAGTGCTCTGCAGGTGGATGTACCAAGTATCGTACTGGCAATTGTTGTTATGCTTAGCCATAACTGAACTATACATTGATTATTCGGTAATTGCTATAGAATTTAAGTCATCTATGGACAGAACAATCTATCGGATACATTGCACATTTGATGAGTGTGCTCAGTACTGTATTGACATAAACCGATGTCTCCAGTGACAGCTGCTCCCTCTATCCATAATTCTACAGCTTCTGAACAATTTAGGTGATCAGCGAGAATATTATTTCAATGGATACAGTCTTGAGTTGATGGATACACTGAGGACTGTATTGCTATTTGTCAATGGTACTAAACATAACTGATATATTCGATGACTATTATGGCACATCAAGAGAGCTTATATCCTCAATCGGCAGATAAATCCAATAGCTACAGTGATCTGTTGGTGCCTGTACTGAGCACCGTACTGCCAGCTGTAAATTTCTCCCACCATAACTAACCCATGCATTTAAGATTCAAGAATTGCTGTGGGACTTATATCATCAGTGAGAAAATTAACGCAACGGCTGCTGCACTGCCATGGTGGCTGTAGTCATTCCTATACATCCAATTGCTAATATCTCGAGCTATAATAGGTCTGCCTTTTGTCACTCTGGAATTGTTACAGAATTTACATCGCTCAACAGGTTAATCCAATGGCTACAGTGACCTGTAGGTAAATGTACTAGCCACCGTACTGCCAATTGTAAATATCTCTAGACATACCTGATAAACACAATTATAGCTCTAGAACTGCTGTGGAATTTCAATCATCATGGACCAAATTATTCAAGTGGCTATAGCAGTATAATGATGGCTGTGCACAGTACTCCCTTGACATGCGTCAATATCTCCTGCGACAATCATTTATCCATTGAACATTCTACAATTTCTGAAGGTTTTTGATGATTAGCGGGCAGGTTATTATAATGGCCAAAGTATTGTGCAGACTGCTACACTGAATTCTGCGTTGTCATCTATTAAAGCCACTGCCGGTAATTCAAATATGGATTGATCGTCCCAGAACTGTTATCGGGTATAAACCGTCAGTGCACAAATAAGTGCATCGCATTCATTGCATTTATAATGGATGTATTCAGTACTGCCTTATCACTTGTTGAAATGTCAACCAATAATATATATACAATTTGTAATTCTAGAATTGCTTGGAATGTGAGTCATCAATGTTCCGACTAGTACAACGGCTACAGTGCTCCTTTGGCGGATGCACTAGCTACCGTAGTATCAATTGTAAGTGTCTCTTGCCATGCATGCACCATAAATTGGTTGTTCCAGAATTCCTGTGGAATTCTCATCACCAGTGGACGGATTAGTCCAACGGCTGCAGCGCTGTGCTGATGATGACTCTTATGCGAATTGTTAATATCTCTAGCGATAATGCATATGTCCTTGGTCTCTCTACAATTGCTAGGGAACTTAAATCACCACTGAACAGACTTATCCAGCAGCTGCTGCGCTCTGTAAGTGGAGGCACCAAATATCGTTCTGTCAATTGTAAGTCTCTTAAGCCATTGCCGTACACTGCATTGATTATTCTATATATGCTGCGGAACTTGAATCACCAGTGTACAGGTTAATCCAACCTATACAGCGCTCTGTTGGTGGATGTGCTTAGCACCGAACTGCCAATCGTATATATCATTCGACATAAATGAAATATACAACGATTATGCTTGGATTGCTGTGAAATTTAACCCATCAGTGGTCAAATGAAAGCAACAGTTACACAAATGTTATGACGGTTGTACGCAGTACTCTTTTGACATATGCCAATATCACCACCGATTTAGGATCTATCTGACGATTGTTCTAGAACTGCTACGTAGCAAAATTATCATTGGTCACATTAATCCATCCGCTTCATTGCTCTGTCAGTGAACGTTCTAGGCACAGTAATGTCATTTGAAATTATCTCCAGACATAACAGACCTATACATTGATTATTCTTGCGTTGCTATCGACTTCTAATCATCAGTGTACGAATTAGTACAACGGCTGCGGTACTGTTATGATGGCTGAACTCAGTACACTTTCGTCCCTGCTACTATCACCAGCAGTAATGTATCAGATATTTATAATTCGACATTTGCTATAGAATTTAAATCATGAGTGAGCACATTAATCCAACTGCCCTATTGATGTGTTGGTGGACCTACAAAGCACTACACTGCCAGCTTTAAATGTCTCCAACAGGGACTGACCTGAATATTGATTACGCTAGAATCGCAGTGGAGTTCAAAGCATCACTGGACAAATTAATCCCCCGGCAGCACTAGTCTGACGATTGCTGTACTCATTACTGCGTTGTCAATTGCTAATATCTCGAGCGATAATTGACCTGTTCCTTGTCATTCTAGAAATAGTACAATGGCTGCAGTAATGTGATGATGGCTGTTCCCGGGACTGATAAGTCAGTTGATAATATCCCGAGCTACAATGGATGTGCCCTTTGTCATGCTACAATAGCTACAGAAGTTGCATTATCATAGAAGAGGGCAATCCAACTGGTACAGTCCTCTGTTTATTGTCACACTAGGTACCGAACTCCTAGTTGTAATTGTCCCTAGCAAAGACTGATATATACATTGATATACTACAATTGTTGAAGTAATTATTTAATTAACGGGCTGATTACTTAAATGGCTGTAGTGTTCTGTGGATGGCTACACTCAGAAATGTATCGTCAATTGCTCATTTCACTATCGATATATCATCCATACATTGGTCACTCTAGGAGTGCTGCCGAGTTCAAGTCATCAGTGAACAAATTATTCCTACTGCTAAATAAATGTGATGACGGCTGTACGCGGTACCTTCTTGTCCATTGCTAAAACCTCAAGTGATACCCGATTTCACTTTGGTCATCCTAGAATTTCTATGAAATGTGATTCGTCGGAGAACTGACTAATTCAACCGCTGCAGTGCTCTGCTGGTGGATGCTCTAAGTACCGTAGTGTCAATTGTATATATCTCCTGCTATACTTACCTATACATTGATTATCCTATAATTTCTGTAAGGATCACATCGTCAGTGAGCAGACTAATTCATAGGCTGCAGTGCTGTGATGAAGGCTGTACTCTATACTGTTTCGTCACCTGTCCACTTCTAGAGCGATAATTAGTTATCCCTTTGACATTCTAGAATTGAAATGGAATATATATCGTCACTGAACAGATTAATACATTGGCTACAGTGCTCTATTGATGGATGTACCAAATACCGTACAGGAAATTGTAAATATCGCTCGCCATGTCTGATGCATAAATTGACTGTTTTAGAACCATTGCAGTACTTACATCATCAGTTAACTGGTTATTCCAACCGCTGCATCACTCTGCTGATGGTTGCACTCCGTATTGTTATCTTATTTATTAGTGTCTCGTGCTGTAACGTAAACCTCGTTTGCCTTTTCAGAATGGCCATAGTATCCAAATCATCACTGACCATGTCAATGCAGCTGCTACAGTGCCCTGCCGTTGGATTACCAGGTACCGCACTGTCAGCATCAAATACCTCGAAACACAACCGTACTACGCATTTGATTGTGGTGGACGAAACAAGAAAAAGATTTACTATAATGTTTAATAACGGGGCACAAGTTATAATTGAATTAGTAGAAATAGACTCGCTCTACTCTACTATATAATCTATACACGACTCTCTTACGCACAACGTCCTCTTCCGTTGACTGCCCTACAAGCACTAAATATTTTTCACGTCTCTTGGTCACACACGTCACACACATATATACTTCCGCACAAGCATTCTTCGCACTTATGCCAATTACACTGTGACAGCCACCTCCGTAATAATATTCTGGAAACATTACACGATGGAAGCCCACGCATACATGCTCCAAACATCCCAACGCGTATATACTTATAAATCTATGTAACCGCCACCACAATCTCATCCCTTGGTTTCACTGGTCCTTACACTTGTGTAGTTTTTTGTCTACTTTAATAAATTTGGTCCACTCAACGCTTTAGCCTCGCAATCTGCATCCACACTTCCCTTGGGTACATGTGTCAGTCTCATAATACAATTGGACACAATTTCCATAATATAATGGCACTCTACATTCAATAACTTTGTCTTTGTTTTATAGTTACCGTCGTTTGCCAATTTAAACGCGTTTAAGTCATCGCATTACAATTGTTTGCATTCACACGGAACTCCAATATATTTAAAAGAACCACTCATCCACGAAATTGCCTTTAATCCTTCCACCATCGCCTCTATCTCAACTTCAGTGGAAGAGAGTGCAACTCTCGCTAGCTTTTTACTTCTCCAATGGACCATAGCTCCATTTCGGTAAACTAAAGTACCACTGAATGTCATGACATCTGTAGTGCTCTCCCATGAAGCATCAGTACTATAATTTAATCCTTTCCTTTGATTTGTGTTCCCTTATTCCACTTTATAATTTATTGTCCCTTTCATATATCGATATTCTTCCTTACTGATTTCATGTGCAATATTCTCGGATTTTTGCTAAATTGCGACAAGCAACTTAGTGCAAAAGAAATATCGGGTCTCGTTGATACGCTTAGGTACACTGATCTTCCTAGCAGCTCCTGGTAATTTTTTCATCGCTCATCTGGCTGCTATCATCTTTACGTCAATAGGCGTACTTATCGCAATACAATCATACGTTCCATACGCATTCAATAAATGTTTCATATAATTTTGTTCCCTTATGATTAATTTTCGACCTTAGTAACTTATTTCTATACTCAATAATTGTTTACTTACACCAAGGTTCTTTAATTCGATATGATTCTTTAATATATTAATATATCTTCCTTCAAATACATCTTCACAAATGACTGCGGCCTTATCGTCCACGTGTATGTCTCAGTATAGAAAAGCGCTTCCTTCCTTTATAAAGAATAGGCGTGGGTCATGTACCCACTGTTTTGAACCAATCTGTAGCAAAGTATGTGTCGAATATTTATTCCAGCACCTACTTGTTTGTTTCAACCGTTAGATATTCTTCTTTAGTTTACAGACATATCCCCTTTTCTTTTTAATACCATCAGTCATCTCCTTGTGCAATTCTTCGTCCGACAATCCATGCAAAAGTGCAGTTTCTACGACTTAACATTTGATTTTTCTTTTATGTTCTGCACACATGCTGAATAACAGTCGCAATGGCTCCATTCTATATGATGGGGGGAATGTCGCTTCGTGATCTAATCTAGGTCTTTGAACACATCGGTGTGCGTCTAATCGTGCCTTGTAACCTCCTTCTAGGGTTTCATGATTTTCATTTATGTTAAGACCCACTTACACATTGTCACCTTTTTATTTCTCGGCCGATTCACTACATGCCACACTTGACGTCTCTCTAATGATTCCATTTCACTCTTTATTGCTTCTCTGCATTGATCCCATCCTGGAGATTGTCGTGCCTCTCTTATCGTAATACGAATCTTTTCTTCAACACTTCTCATTGCTTCTTTATTGTTAGTCCTTGAATATCGTCTTACGTTACTTTGTTCATCCAATTTTCCTTGTTTACGTCTTCTCATGTATTCATTTACCTCAATTGCTTCCCTCGACATATTCATGGGCCTTCCAGCCTTTTTTCTACAGATTGAGTTGTTATTTCTTGATCTTCATTATTTTACTCTGCCCACGCATCTTCATCGCTGTTAATTTCAATTCATGTATCTGCATAATCGCTGCTTTCTAGGTCACAGTCATTTTCCTCGTCATTCATTCCAACTCTTAGTTGTCTTTCGTCTTCAAAGCTTCCTTGAGTAGCCTGTTTAATGCGTTCATCATTTTCTACATCAAAATTAGCAGAAACTAGGCTTCCATTATCTCCATCTTTACCTTCCTTTTATCGAAGTGTGTCCGATATATTTCTTTATTCAGCAAATCATACGGCACGGTCGCACATGAAATTTATGTGTCTGGTATGTATATCCAATGTGAACCACCGTACTACCTTCATAATAGCCGACAGATATTTCTCTTAAGGTCGTTACTTAGAATTTCTTCTTACGTACTCCTTTACCTATTAAATACGATATACACCCGAAACTTCGCATGTTCTCTATGTTAGGTTGCTTTTTAAACCAAATCTCATACGGTGCTTTACCATGTTCCAGCAATTTAAACCGATTTCGAATGTAGACCGCTGTATTCGCTGCATCTGCCCAAAAACAGGACTTAGTCTTGAATCTACCAACATGATTCTGGTTGTTTCGATGATCGCCTTGTTCGTACTTTCTGCAATTATGTTACATTCAGTTGTAATGCTGGGTCACAATTCGTAAGCAATTCATTTGAATCGAAGCAGCTCCACAATTCTTCTCCTAAATACTCCACACCATTGCCTAACCAAATCCACTTCAATCGTAGTCCTGTTTGACCTTCCTTAATTTTATTATTCTCTTTAATTCCTCAGCAGCATCAGGCTTATCCATCAGGTGTTGTGTTGACATCATTCTCGAATAATAAACGACGACACATAATACGTAATATACATTTCCATAAAACGGGGTTCGATTGAATCTACCAAATCTGTATGCTATAGTCCTGAAATACGTTTTGTCCATATAGAATTATGTCGCGGGTGCTGTTCTTTTCATGCTTATCTTCGTACACATGGTCCGGATACCTTTTTCGTGAGCTATACAGCCATAACACCTGATTTTTTCTTCTCCTTTCTTCTACGATTTCCTTAGTTACGTGTCCTAACCGATTGTGCCATACATAACTTACTGCCGATACTGCCGATGTCCTCTCAATGTTTATAGGTGCCTTTACATATTTCGCATTTTGTTCTCATACCGCCGTCATTTGGTGTCCACCTTACTTGTTGTATACTACTGCTCAATATTTATTGAAATTTCTATCACAGCTATGGCCAGTTACATTGGCTACTGGAAGTAAATTGGAAATCGGTTCTGATACGTGCGATACATTCTTTAACTTCATATTGTTATTGCGAGAAGCTCATTTGACAGTGAAATATCCGATTCCCTTCGATGTTTCATCTTTCCTTCGCTGTCTGCCATACTAGAACTTCATCCATCTTAAACAAAGCTGTCACTGATTAATTCGTTATTATTCATGTGGAATACAGGTCAGGAATACAAGAGCCATGTGAGATAATTATTACCCTCACATTTATTTATTCCATTTCCATTCATCTCGCTCACATCGTACAATGTGTCCCCCTTTGAAATGTCACTTCTTCTCATTACTGATTCTCCATGCATGTTTAAAGAGGAATATTCTCTTTTGCGATATTGTCTAACATTTCCTCCACCATAACCACAATAAGGATTCATCCTGGCCCTCTTCACAATGGCGTTCCGTTTTTCTCACGTTCACGAAAATTTGCTGCTTTGAGATTGAATATCGAAACACTCCCTACTTCGACCATAATCAGGCGCCATGTGTCTCTTGATCCCGTGGCTGTAGCAATTACCGTCTTATCTATTTCTCTCTTCCAATTTCCTCACTGTTCGTACCCTTCATCAGCTTTCTCTTCTTTCGCCCTTGCTCTTCTAATTTTTTCCTGTTTTGTTACGAATCTTGCGTAACATACAGGTATATTCCCCTGCGAACCCGGTGCCCTCACGCTTGTGTCATTTTCAGGTCGATGCCCTCGTACTGCATGCATTTAAAATTCAGAGTATTCAGCATTCCTTCGCAGCTGAGTAGCAATATGTAGATGGTTACAGGGTTTACGGTTTTGTCATCCGCCAATAGCTCTACGCATATTTCATCTTTCCACAGATTATTCTAGAAATGCTATCGAGTTAAAACAATCAGTGAACAAATAAATCCTACGGATAAATAGATGTCATTGTGGCTGTTCACGATACCGTTATGTCCATTGTCAACATCTCAAGTAAAAACAGACTTCTCAATTTCATCCTGGAATTACTGTGAAATATAAGTCACTAGAAAGCTGATTATTCCAGCGGTTACAGTGCTCTGGTGGTAGGTGCACTATTGACCGTAGTGACAATAGTAAATATCTCCAGCCATATATGTACTATACACTGATCATTGTTGAATTGCTGCGGAACTTACATAATCAGTAAACTGATTAATACGTGAGCTGCAGTATGGTAATTATGTCTGCACTCAGTGGTGTGTTGTCATTTCTTAATGTCTCGCACGATAGTGGAACTGTATTTTGCCAGTCTAGAATTTCAATACAATTTAAGTCATCAGTCACCATTTTAAACAAGCGAAGAAGGTTCTCTGTTGATTGCTACGCTCAGTACAGTGCACGCAAATTTCAATGCCGTCAGCGTCAATTGCTTCAGCTAATGATGGTTATATAATCGCTGAAGAACGTAGATGATCAACGAAGGGATTAATTCAATTGACATAGTAGAGTGTAGATGGCCGCACTCAGTACCGTATTGTCATTTGTCAATGTCAAATGCATTAAGTGATAAATCCACTGGTAATTCGACAATTGCTATAGAAATTAAATCATCTGTGAACGTACTAATCCAACGGCCACAGTTCTCTGTTGGTGGATGTACTACATACCGTAATGCCAGATGCAAATATCCATAGACATATCTGACATTCACATTTGTTATTGTAGAATTGCTACAGAATTTGAGACAGCAGTGTCCTGATTAATAAAACGGCTCCAGGGCAACGTTGACGACTATATTCAGTACTCTATTGACATGTGTCAATAACTCCAGGGACTATTTCCACTTCCTCTGATTGTTCTACAATTGCTGAAGAATTTAGATGTTCAGCGAACAGACTAATGCAGTGGCTATATTATTGGTTATGTTAGGCCTAACAAATGGCCTTGTCATTTGACAAAGCCACTACCGGTATGTGGTATGTAGGTTGACAGTTTTAGAACTGCTATCGAGTATAAGTAGCCAGTGAAAAAATTAGTGCATCGCATTCCGTACCGTTACGATGGGTAAATTCAGTACAGTTTCGTCACTTGTCAATATATCGGGCAAAGAAGTATATACCATTTATTATTCTAGTATTGCTGCTAAATCTGCGTCATCAGTGATCGGAGTAATACAAGGGCTACAGGGCACCTGTGGTGGATATACTTAGTTCCGTACTATCAATTGTATGTATCTGTAACCGTACCTGTACCGTAAATTCATTATTCTAAAATTGCTGTGTAATGAGCGTCTTCAGTGAACACATTAATACCACGGATACATTGCTGCGACGATATATGCACTCAGTACTGTGTTTTCTGTTCTTAATTTCACGAGCGATATTGGATCGGTCTTTGGACATTCCACAAATCCTATAGAATTTTAATCATTAGTTCACAGAATAACATAACGGTAACAGTGATCTGCTGAAGGATGCACAAATTACCATACTGCCATTTTTAAATATCTCTAGACATAACCGTACTATATATTGATAATTCTAGAATTGCACCTAAATTTAAGATATAAGTGAAGAAATTAGTCCAACGGCTAAAGTACTGTGATGGTGGTTGCGCTCTGTCCTGTTTCCTCTACTCTTAATGTCCCGATATTCGACAGATGTGTCTTTTGTCTGTCTAGAACTGCCACAGGGACTAAATCATCATTGAACAGGTTAATCCAATGCCTACAATGCTCTACTGGATTACGTACTAGCTGCCGCACAGGGAATTGTAAATTTCTTTAGCCATAACTTATATATACATTGATTATTCCAGATATATCGTGGAAATTAAATCATCACAGCAACGATAAATCCAACGGTAATCCAACGGCTACGGTGCTGCATCGGTGGATGCACCAGGTAACGTGCTGGGAGTGGTAAATACCTTTACCTATAACTGATGTATACGTTGGTCGGTCTAGAGCTACTGCGGAATATGAATCATCAGTGAATATATTAATCCAACGGCTAC
>NW_016920998.1:0-1689 GCF_001483705.2 Eufriesea mexicana
CAAACGTAACGCAGCCGAGCGCAACATAACTCAATTTATCGTGCCGAGAACGCTTTTGTTGCCATAACCAGAGCAAAGCAGGATATATTAGGGGAGAGCAGAGCGCAGAATCTGTCCTTAGCGAACTTGACCAGACATAACCTAGCCGAACGTAACCTATTCCAGCCGGGCGTTCCGAAATCACTCTTGCTGTGCTCCCCAGTGCCAAGCGTAACGTACGAGACCGGAGAAGAGCGCAGAAACCCATAGAATCGCAGTGTATAGCACAAAAGTAAAACGTACCCTATCCTAAGGATACAAATAGTAACATAACCGAACCTGGCGTAACTGAACCCAACGTGCCGCGAACAATACTGCTGACCTCCCCGGAACCGGGAAGGACATATTAAAAGAGAGTAGGGCGCAGAAATCCACAGAATCGCATTGTATAGCAGAAAAGTCAAAGCTACACAATCATAACCCAATTAAACGTAACATAACGTAACGCACCCGAACTGAACGTAACTTGCCGCGGCCACCATTGCGGGCCTCGTCAGGGCGAAGTAGAATGCATTCGAGCACACGGAGGGGGGGAGGCAGAGATCCACCTGATAACAGTGTATGGTACGATAGTCGAAGCTATCCTAACCGAACATAACAAAACCTAACATAACCAAACGTAACTTAACTCAAACCAGCGTGCAGAGGCCACTATTGCTGGCCACAACAGAACCAAGCAAAAAACATTGGAGCACAGTAGGTCGCAGAAGTCGACCGAATAGCAGTGTAGATCGCAAAGGTCAGGATAACCCTGCCCTAACATGCCAACCGTAACGTAACCAAACGTTACGTAACCAACGTAACGTAACACAAACTAACGTGCCCAGTCCATTATTGTTGCCCTCCCCACAGCCGAGCAGAGGATATTAGAGTAATGTAGAGCGCAGAAAACCACCGCACAGCAGTGTATAGCGCATAAGTCGGATCAATCCTACACCACCCTAACCAAACGGAACGTTTCCAAGCGTAACATATCCCAACCTATATAGTTTGGACCAATATCGCTGGCCTTGCCAGATCTAAGCCGAAAATATTAGAGCAAACTAGAGCGCAGAAATCCACCGTATAGCAGCGTATAGCACAAAAGTCAAAGTTATCCTATCCGGTCCATGCCAAACCTAACCTAGCCAAACGTAACATAAGCCAACCTAACTGGACGAGGCCACTATTGCTGGCCGCGCGGAGCCAAGCACCAATCATTAGTGCACAGTAGAGTGCAGGGATCCACCGCATTGCTGGTTATAGCACGAAAGTCGAAGATAACCTAACATAGCATGACCAAATCTAGCCTAACCCAACGTAGCCTAACACACCATGACGTGCCGAGAAAATCTTATTGGCCTCCTAAGTGATAAGCAGAATATACTTGCGCACAGTAGTGCGTAGAAATGCTCCCAATAGCAGTGTGAAGCAAAAAAGTCAAAACCACCTTTTCCTAACATAACTAACAGTGACATAAACAAATGTAACTTATCCCAACCTAACGTGCCGCGACAACCATTGCTGTCCTGCCCAGGGCCAAGCAGAAAATAGTGGAGCACAGTAGAATGCAACCATTGCTGTCCTGCCCAGGGCCAAGCAGAAAACAGTGGAGCACAGTAGAATGCAGAAATCCACTTAATAGCAGTGTACGGCGCAACAGTCATAGCC
>NW_016920999.1:0-243 GCF_001483705.2 Eufriesea mexicana
ATAATTATATAGACAGTTTCGACTAATATCGGGTTGAGCTAACATTCTTGCATAAATAAGGAGTAGCGATTCTATTGGCGTGCTGTAGCCATTGCAATGACATATAATCTGGATGGAAAATTAAATTTTATTGACATTTTCTTCTAATATCGTGGTGAGGTGTCTTTTTTGCATAAATAAGGAGGACAGATTCTATTGGCGTGCAATAGCCATTTCAATGCTATAGAATCATGCTGGAAAATT
>NW_016920999.1:264-506 GCF_001483705.2 Eufriesea mexicana
CGACTATTGTCGTGGTGAGCTAACTTTCTTGCATAAATAAAGAGGAAATATTCTATTGGCGTGCTATAGCCATTGCAATGGTAGAGGATCTGTCTGCAAATTATAATTTTATTCACATATACGACTATTGTCGTGGTGAGCTAACTTTCTTGCATAAATAAAGAGGAAATATTCAATTGGCGTGCTATAGCCATTGCAATGGTAGATAATCTGTTTGGAAATTTCAATTTTATTCACATATA
>NW_016921000.1:0-563 GCF_001483705.2 Eufriesea mexicana
AGAGTACGTCGCGAGCGAACTTCCGGAAGTGGCGAAACGCCTTTCTCGACGTGAGGATACGACATTCGACTGGCCACCTGAATCTGTGGCCGTCAAGTCCTTCTTTCAGTCCGCGCCGGCTTTCACCATAGAGTGGGCACTCCTCTATGATGTGCCTCGGCATTTCCACTTCTCCGCAGTCGCACAGTTCCGTATCGCTGCAGCCAAAGCACTTCAGTTTGCTGTTGAAGTCTCCGTGGCCACAGAGGAACTGTGTCACATAGTGGTCCACGTGGATCCATTTATCCTTGACCCTATCGTGGACGCTGCTGAAGTAGGCGAATGTTGTTCGTCCTTTCTCTGTCGCTCGCCAACGCTCCTGCCAAGTGGCCATGGCCTCGTCCCGTAGGCGCCAGCCATGGCCTCGTCCCGTAGGCGCCGCTTTTTGTCCATCATGCTCGTGGATCCTTTCCTTTTTGCGTGCATTCGCGCGCGCATCTCAACCACCAGGTCGATTGGCAAGTCCTGTCTACAAGTATTGTGCGCGTTACCGGGGCCCGCCAACTGGCGACCGCGCCGTGCCT
>NW_016921001.1:0-2677 GCF_001483705.2 Eufriesea mexicana
TGTATGGATGGATGTATGTATGGATGGATTGATGTATGGATGGACGGATGTTCTGATGTATGGGTGTATGGACGTATATATGTAAGGATGTACAGATGTATGGATTTATGTGTGTATGGATGTGTGTATGTATGGATGTATGTATGTGTGGATGTATGTATAGATGTATGTATGGGTGTATGCTTGGATGGATGGAATGGTCGGTGGACCTTTGTACGGATGAGTGTATGGGTTAACGATTGGATGGATGTATATGTGTATGGATGTATGGACGGATGGATGGATGGATGTATGGATGTATGTATGTATGTACGTGTGGAAGTACGAATGTACGGATGTGCGGATATATGAATGTATCGATGTGTATATGTTTGGATGTTTCGCTGTATGGCTGTATGGGTGTATGTACGGATGTATGTATGAATGAATGTATGATTGTATGAGTGTTTGTATGTGTTGATGTATGTATGTATAGATGGACGGATGGATTGGTGGATGGATTTATGGATGTATGGATGTATGAATGTATCGATGTATGGTTGGACGGATATACGGATGGATGGATGTATGGATGTATGGATATATGCATGTATGTTTGTGGATGTATGGATGTATGGATGTATGTTCGTATGGATGTACGAAGGTATGGATGTACGGATGTATGGATGTATGGATGTATATATGTATGGATGTATAAATGGACGGATGTATGGATGTATGTATGAATGTATTAATGGATGTATGGATGGATGGATGGATTGGAGAATGGATGTATGGGTGGATAGATGTACGGGTCGATGGATGCATGTATGTATGGCTGTATGGATCGATGGATAAATGGATGGGAGGACGTATGGTGTATAGGTGTATGGAAGGTTGGAAGTACGGATGGATATATGTATGGATGGATGACTGTATAGCTGTATGGATGTATGCGTGGATGTATGTGTGGATGTTTGTATGGATGTATGCGTGGATGTATGTGTGGATGTTTGTATGGATGTATGTTTGTATGGATGTATGGTTGTATGTATGTATGGATGTATGGATGTAAGGAGGTATCGATGTATGAATGCATGCATGCATGGATGGATGGATGGATTGGTGATGGGATGTATGGATGGATAGATGTATGGATCGATGGATGTATGTATGTACGGCTGTATGTATCGATGGATGAATGGATGGGTGGACGAATGGGTGTATGGTTGTATGGAATGATGTAAGTACGGATGGATGTATGGGTGGATGGATGTACGGTTCGATGGATGCATGTATGTATGGCTGTATGGATCGATGGATAAATGGATGGGTGGGCGTATGGATGTATGGGTGTATGGAAGGATAGAAGTACGGATGGATGTATGTATGGATGGATGGCAGTATGGCTGTATGGATGTATGCATGGATGTATGTATGGATGCTTGTATGGATGTATGTATGTATGTATGTATGTATGCATGGATGTAAGGATGTATGGATGTATGTATGTATGGATGAAGGAATGTATGTATGTCCGGATATATGGGTGTATCGATGTATATATGTATGGATGTATGGATGGGTGGTAGTATGAATGGATGGATGGATGGATGCATGGATGTATGGATGTGTGTATGGATGTATGTATGGGTGTATGTATGGTTCGATGGTTGTATGGATGAATGGATTTATGGATGTGTGGATATATGAATGTATGTATGGGTCTATGTATGGATGGATAGATGTATGGATCGATGGATGTATGGATGCGTGCTTGTATGGGTCGAAGGATGTATGGTTTGATGGATGTATGGATGGGTGGATGTATGGATGAATGGATGTATGGAAAGATGTATGAATGGGTGGATGTATGTCTGGATGTATGGTTGTATGGATGGATGGATGTATGGATGGATTGAGGTATGGACGGTCGGATGTACGGGAGTTTGGATGTACGCATGTATATATGTATGGCTGTATGAATGTATGGATGTACGGGTGTATGGGTGGATGGATGGACGGATGGATGGATGTGTGAATTGCAGGATATATGGATGGATGGAAGTATTGATGTGCAGATGTATGGATGCATGAGTGTATGGATGTATGGACGTATGTATGGATGTTCGTGTGAATATGTGTGTGCATGTATGCATGTATGTATGGATGAGTGTATGGACGGATGTATGGATGTATTAGTGTACGGATGGATGGACGCATAGTTGGATGGATTTGTGGATGGGAGGATGCATGGAAGTATGCATGTATGGATGTATGTATGTATGAATCTATGGATGTGATAATGTATGGATGTATGCATGTGTGGATGTATGGATGTATGGATGTATGAATGTATGGATGTACGAAAGTATGGATGTACGGATGTATGGATGAATGGATGTATGGATGAATGGATGGATGTATTGATGTATGTATGAATGTAAGGGTGGATAGATGGATTGGTGGATTGACGTATGGATGGACAGATGTATGGACCGATGGATGAATGGATATGTGGACGTATGGATGGACGGGTGTATGGAAGGATGGAAGTACGGATGGATGGATTTATGGATATATGGATGGTGGATGTATGGATGTATGGATGGTTGGATGTATCGAAGGATGGAAATACGAATGGATGGATTTATGGATATATGGATGGTGGATGTATGGATGTATGGATGGATGGATG